>NW_026521591.1:0-83029 GCF_021234435.1 Artibeus jamaicensis | reverse complement strand
GTTTTTATTTTTTCATTTCTGACTAGTAAAATTTTATGGTTTTAATGTCTTTTTTTATGCTTTCTATCATTCTGTGAAAGCTTTCACTGAGTTTCTCTATTCCCCTCAGTTGTTTAACCATTGGTTTGAACTTCATACCTAGTATGTTCCTTGCCTCCATTTCATTTAGTGTTTAGTGTTTTCTCTTTCTTTTTTCCTTCCTTCCTTCCTTCCTTCCTTCTTTGATTTCTTCTTTTCTTTAATGCAAGGCACATTTCTTTGTCTTCCTATTTTGACCGCCTAATAATTGAGCCTTAAAACAGCAACCATATATTTTGCTCACTACCCTGCAGCTAGGCAGTTTGGGTTGGGCTCAACCGATCTTTCCTCTTTGAGTCTTGCCTGAGCTCATCTATTATTAGGCTACAGTTAGGTGTCAGCTTCTTGGGCCATCATAGTCCAAGAAAGACTCAATAGTGCAATCCAGACCTGTGTCAGGTTTGCCAGATTAGCAGGACACTGATTCTTACTTCAGGTGAGCTCTCTAACAGGCAACTTTGGGATTTTTCACATGATAACAGAATTCCAGAAGAGTTTCTATGAAAGTTCTAGGTCTGGGTTTAGAAGTTACATGGTATAACTTCAGTTCTCTTCTATTGGTAAAACATATAATGAGGAAAGCCCAAATTCAAAGAACAAAGAAATAGGCCTCTTAAACATATGAGTTGCTAGGACTATACAGCAATTTGCAACATGCTACAGAAAGAACCTTTATTCAATATATTTGTAAAGTTAAGTGAAGGTCAGTGATGAAGAAATAAAATTTTCAAACCTCACTTCATATAAGAAAATATGATGCTTGTGAACACTTTACATGTATTTGCCTTCAAAATCAAGTCTATGAGTTCACAAGGAAGGAAGGTTTCTTTTGGACTTTTGACTGAAAGCCTCTAATATATCTCTTCTAGAGTCAATCATTACTCTAGTATAGTATGTCTATAGTTTGATATCGCTATTAAGAAGGAAAATTGCACCCTGGTTGGTGTGGCTTAGTGAAATGAGTGCCAGCCTATGAGAAAAAGGGTCTCTGTTTCAATTACCTATCAGGACACATGCCTGGGTTTCAGGCCAAGTGTGCACCTTGGGGTGCAAGAGAGGCAACCACACATTGATGTTTTTCTCCCTCCCTTATACCTTTCCCTTTTCTCTAAAAATCAATAAATAAAATCTTTTTTAAAATAAGGAAGAAAAATTGTTTATCCTTAAGTGCGTTTTCTCTGGGCATTTTTTCATATAACTCCTTTCTTCTCAATGTATTAAAAGTTATCCACTGAGTAAAACTAAAATTTACTTAGAATCAGAAAGCAGAATTATAGTATCTGTTTTCTGATTCTATAATCATTACTGCTGAAAGGATTAAAAATGAAGCAAAATGTGGAAGTCAGGTATGTTTTTCATAACTGAATCATTTCTAATCTTGATACTATAACCACATTTATTCAATTTCAATACAAATGTTTCATGAACGTGTTCTACATATATTGTTAGCAGGAGGCAGAAGGAAATTAGTAAACATTTCATGAAAATTTACTCTGTTTCAGAGGGGAGAGGGAAGGGAACTTAAGGGGAAAAAGGGGGAGGGATGAGGAAAGTATGGAGGGGGGGGGGGGGTGTAAAAAAATTATTTAACTATATTTAATATTAAAGAAAATTTACTCTGTTTCAGAAAATTTTCTAAGTCCTTTATCACACAGAGATCTATTTTATAGTCACTATTATTCTGCCCGTTTTATGACTGTGGAAACTAAAGTACAGGAACTTCAGGTAACCTTCCAAAGTTTTCATCAGGAAGAAGTAATGAGGTTGGGATTGAAACACAGCAGTTTGGCGCCTGGACCTCTCTACTTTGTATGCGGCATTACTTGAAAGAGACAAGAGAGACACTAATTTCAACACTCCACATTTTACTTGGACATACAATAAGCTAAGTGCAAAATTTACTAAAATATAGAAGACCAAGGAACTTAGTTTTTATTTATCTGAGTAGTCTCTTAAGCAGATACTTTCCATAGCCAAAATATGTGTATTTTGCTCAACTAGTCAAATTCTTAGCCAAAGTGATGTTTCCTTATCACCATCTTCTCATATATAGCAAACATTTTCATGTCACTATTGTAAAAATTTTAAAAACATAAGAAAAATATCCTTTTCACAAGTAACATAACTATTCCTAGAAAAAATGTCAGAATTAGTCTCAAGGGCTAGGAAAGTTTATAAGGTTAATTTAAGATTATAGAAGAAATAAATGTTTCAGTTAAAAAACATCAATCTTTATATATGTAAATTTTATATTTACACATATTATACATAAAGAATAATATATATAATATGTGTATATATTTTATACACATAGACAAGGACATATAGCACAGAATAACTTAAAAAATAGAACCAAAGTCTCGAAAATAAATCTGTTAAAAATTAATCTAATAAAAAATAACTTCTTAATAGAGGCATTCAAGATACACTGTGAAGGAAAATAGGGCATCAAAGGGCAAACAGGAAAAGTAGAAAGCTGTTTGGTGAGTGAAGTGGGAGGGTGAGTAGGCCTGGCCAGATTAAGATTAGATATATAATCCAAAGACCAACGTTTCTGAGATAATAATGTTAATAATTAATCAGAAGACAGAGCTGAAGGAAAATAAGCTCTTAGGTGAGATGCTATTGCAAAGGGTATGAAATGTGACATGAAGAAAACAAGGCATTGAATGGCAAACAATCAGAGCAGAGAGCTGGGGAGCAGGTAGGGTTAGATGGTGGGTAGGTCTGTGACAAAAGAAAGACTAAACTAATAATCTACTAAAATTAATCAAGAATGCTAGTCATAAAAATCAGCCCTTAGATGAGATAACGCAGTAAGCATGAGCACTGTGATGTGAAAAGAAGGCATGAAATGGCAAATAAAGTAGAAAGTCAGGCAGAGAATGGGGTTGGTGGTTGGGTTGGTGGGTCTGTGCAAATATAACACTAAACAAATCATCCAGAGTCACAAAGAAGCTTAGAGTACATTTTAGGTAAAGAATGGAACAGAGGTACAAGAGATTAATGCAAACAGACTTTTACAACAAAGTCAGTTTTCCATTCTGACTTTCTACAAGTTACTCATCACAGCATTGCTGATTTATTCTAGAGATAAACTGACAAAGATCCCTTGGCTAATTTATAGAGAATTTTCAGCTTTTGCCACTAAATCTCCCTTATCACTCTTCCCCACATGTTTTTGAAATACTTATCTTTAGTTTTTCTATTATTTATAACATTTTGGAGACCAGATACACAAATTTAGTATTGGAAAACACTTGATGGACTGAATTATGGTATAGCTCCTGAGGTCCCCATTCTTCCCAATCAGTTAATGAAGCTGCCTTCCTTTTACATTATGTTGTCATAGTCAGTGTTTCAGAATGTTTCAAACTTACTAGCACAAAAAACAATGACATAATGATGGTAGTAAAGAGGTAATATGCCCTGGCTGGTGTGGCTCGCTAAGTTTAGTGCTGGCCTGCAAGCTTAAGGGTCACTGGTTCAATTCCCAGTCAGGTCTCATGTCTGGGTTGGGGGCCAGGTCCCTAGTGCAGGGTGGTGCAAGAGACAACCACACATTGATGTTCCATACCTCTCTTTCTCCCTCCCTTCCTCTCTCTGCAAAAATAAATAAATAAAAATCTTTAAGCAATAGTAACATGTCTTTCTCTGGCCCCACAGAAGCTGTAGCCATGAGTGTCACATTACAGAGCACACTATCCCAGCCCTGAGAACTGGGGAGGCAGAAGCATCCTTTCCTTAGCCACAGGTGCTCACACTGCTGCTAATCCCTTTACAGGGGTGGACACTCAGAGGAGTGTTAACTGAGGTCTGGCAGCCGCCATTACTGGGAGGAGAACAAAGGCACCAACACAGGAGCCAGCTTCTCTTAACCCACTCTGCCCATTGTTGAATTTTCTCCCATTACTGAATCTGTTTTAATGGACCAGCTGAAAACTTTAGGGAGACTCACGCCAGTACTTGTTAAGCAAAAGGCCACTCATCAGACCTGTGGAATCTGAGCAAGAGCCCAATTCAATTATGTTATTCTTTTCTTCAAGAACGTTTTGAACTATTGATTCTAAACTAAAATTACATCGCCATCCTCTCCAAAACTCTTATTTATATACATAAATGAGAATCCTCCATTTATAATCCACACCTTTTCCTGGTGTTTCTAAGTCCTAGAACTGACAGGCTTCCTAACCTTAACCTTAAACTATGACTCTGTTCAATTAACTTTTTTTCTGGAGACATAACATTAATTAACTGAGACAAAAATATTAAACAAAAAAAGACTTATTAAAATAATTTTGCTTTTCTTAAAGTCTTATGTCCTTTTTCTTTGTGCCACATTCTCTGATAATATTGGGCATGTATATTAATCTCATCTCTATTACTAAAATAGCTTTGCAAAACTTTCTGTAGTTTATTTCTTCCAATTTTCAAAGAAAAAATAAGTGCCGATAAAATTGTCATAACATGTATTACTGCTACTTTTATATACAATGCTTAAATCTTGAGTATTTGATTCAACTTCTGATCTTGGCCTAGATATTATAAGAAAGCTAAAGTCATAATGGAAAATAAATGTGACACGTTACCTGTAAACTCTTTATCTTAGGTGGATTCTACTCCATGAGAGTGTGAGTTATTAGGTAAAACAGCTGATAAATCTACCATATTTTATGTTTGAATGATCTATCCAGGGTTTTCAGTGGGCTACTTAGGTCCCTACTATAACTGTCTTTTTGTCAGTTTCTCCCTTTAGTTTGTTAGTGATTGCTTTATATTTTTTGATTCTCCCAAGTTGGATGCATATGTACTAATAAGTATTATGTCCTATTGATGTAGTGTTCCCTTTATTTTAATAAAATGTCTGTCTTTGTCCCATTATCACTTTTATCTTAAATCTATTTTGTCATATAAGGGGAGGCCCCCAAATAAAAATTTATTTCTAAACATTGTATATTTATTCTTACAATTTAAACCTCAGTCACCTTCAAAGTACTCTTCATTTGATTCAATACACTTATTGAGACTTTTTCTACTGTTCAGAACAGTTTTTGAACCCATTGATTTTGATGCCTTTTAGTTTTTCTGCCATTTTTTCTTTCATCTCTTCCACATCAGCAAAACACTTCCCTTTTAGGATTGTTTTTCATCCAGGGAAACAGAAAAAAATATCTCTTAGGGTGAGATTAGGTGAATATGGAGGGTGGGGCACAGGGGTCAGACAGTTTGGAGGCAAAAACTGCTGAACACTTAGAGAGGTGTGGGCAACTGTGTTCCTAAACCACCCATCATGGAATGGGCAAACATTGAAAAAATCTTCAAAAAAAATTCACTGAAGTTGAACACAGCTTCACATAACACCAGCTGGGACACTGATACAGATGGGTTCCTAGAACCCTCACCTAGTGGGGAAAGCCTGGACTATAAGGGGCCTGCCTTCCAGAAGATAATTCTATTTTGAGGTGTGCCCCCTCCTATATGTGGTGTGACCACAGTTGCTTTTCTCTAGATGCCATTTGCTTTGAGTGCCATTTTCTACCCTTTCATTTTGAGTCTATGTTTGTCCTTTCTGAGATGGGTCTCCTAAAGCAGTCAGTGCTTGGGTTTTGTTTTTTGATACAATCCACTACCCTGTGCTTTTTATAAGTGAGTTCCATCTATTTTCATTTAGCATGGATAGTGATATATGAGTATTTCCTTTTCTGGTAGCCCTATGTCTCCATTATTTCTCTTTACCCCTGTATTTCAACTATTGAATTTGGTTGTATTTTGTGAAATTTCCCCTCATTTTCTCTTTCTTATTATATATCTCAGTTCTCAATTTTTTTTTGTGGTTACCATTAGGTTTATACAAAAGAAAGTTTAATGTATACAGTAGTCTTTTTTCTTCTGAATGCATCTGAATTCCTCTGTGCAAATTCAGACCTATGCCCCACCCCTTACATGGTTTTGTTGTCACATTTTATGCCTTTTATGCTGGGTTCATTTTCAAACTGCTGTGGCTATTGTCTTCTTTTTAAAAATCGGTCTTACTTTGTTTAATCTTCATGTAATATGTAAGTGTTTAATAACCTGTCCTGAATGGGAGTGGCACCTTGTTTCTACTTGTCTGATATTCACCTTACTCATAGTTTTGTGTCCCTTTCTCTCTTTGTCTCATGTAGCAGAAACTTTAAGAGGCTTCACCTTTAAGCATTTCTTATCATTCAGATTTTGCATTGGTACACTCCCTCAACATCTGTATGTCTGGAATAGCCTTTATTTCTCCTATATAACCTCCACATAAAGGATAACTTTGTTAGATACATTATTTCTGGCTGGTGATCTCTCTCATTCAATAGTTTGAGTATTTAATTCCACTCTCTTCTAGCTTGTAGGGTCTCTGCCAAAAAGTCCAATGATATTCTAAAGGGGTTTGCTTTGTACGTTACCGTCATCTTTTCCCTGTCTGACTGGAGAATTCTTTCTTGTTAATTTCTTTCTCTTTTTTTGCATTTTTTATTGTTGTTCAAGTTTATTTGTCTCCATTTTCACCCCACAACTCCCCCCACTTCAGCCATCCTCACTTCCCACCCTCGATCCCACCCCTCTTTGGTTTTGTCCGTATGTCTTTTACACTCTTGACAGTTTGAATATGATGTACCTTGGAGGATCATTTCACATTGAGTTGATTAGGCTTCCTAATACTTTCTTGGATTTGAGGATCCAGTTCTTTGCATAGATATGGGAAGATATAACTGATTATTTGTGTTATGTGTTTCTCTGTTTCTCTTACCCTCTGTTCCTTCTGGAATATCCATTATTCTTATTTTGTTCTTTTAATTAGAGGGAGAGTTCTCATAGAGTTCTCTCATTTACTTGTTTGACTCCCAAGTCTCTGTGGTCCCACCTGAGTCATTTCTAAATTTCTGTCTTCTAAGATGTCACTAATTCTTTCATCCATCTGGTCTGCTCTACTTTCTAAGCCTGCTAACTCACTCTTCACCTCTTTTAGTGAGTTCTTCAGCTCCAGAATTTCTATCTGGCTCTTTTTCATGGTTTCAGGCCCTTTGGTGAAGTACTTCTTGTGTTCATTGACTTTGCTTCTGAGATCATTGAATTGTCCTTCTGAGTTTTCTTATATCTCATCAAGTTTTTCAAAAATGCAATCTAGAATTCTCCATCATTTAAATCACATATCACCGTTTCTTTTATTTTGTGAGTTTTTTAAATTTTTTCTTTCTTAATTCCCTCATTATATTCACTGTGCTACTGGAACTTCTGGATCTCTGGGGAACTCTATTGCCTTTGCAATAAAAAAATCCTCCTTCTTCTCCAAGAAGTGGGTGCCCCTTTTACAAGCTGGTCGCTTCGGTCTTAGGGTATCACTCCTGTTGTTTGGAAGGGGCACACTATCCTTCTTCCATAGGTCCCTAGTGCTGCTTTCTTTCCCATAGCCAGAAGTCAGGGCAGGTCTGGGTTGACCCGGCCGCTTCTACACAGCTCTCTCTGCCTGCAGAGTGGGCAGGGGGAGATGAGTTCACACATGCGTGGTTCTGCTCTTACTTGAGGGTTCAGCCACAATGAGTTTGGGCCACTTAGGATGAAAAGCTTTTTTTCTGCCCTTCTTGCCATCTGCTGAGTGAGGATTTTATTGTCCCAGCAAGCCAAAGAGAGATGTGCTGGGCAGATTCCCCAACTGTGTGTGGAATCCTTGGCCCAGTGCTGGAAGCTTGGAAGCACTGTGAGTGTTTTGCACTTTCTCTACTCCTGGCAGTGGACCCAGGCTCCATGTCTGCCAGCCACCCAGGCCCATTTGCTGTCTCTGCCCCTCCAGTCCTGCCTGTCCAGGGAGGGGTGCGCACCAGTCCTTCACCGCTACCGTGTCCACTCAGACTCTGTAGTCAGCACAGGGCTGCATGTGGCTTCTTTCACTGTCCTTCTCCCTCCTTGTCTCCTTGTTCAGACCAATATGCCCACCTTGAGATATCTCTCTGCACAATCTTTCACATGTTTGTGCACTGAGCAGGGAATTCCTTGTTGAGTTACAGCTGTCCAACTTCCTGTAAGTTGAAGAGTAGAGATACTTCATACTTGAAGGGGAGCAGACCCAATGTGCCAGGCTTTATTTCCTGTTACAGCAAAAAAGGTGATAAGAATGAAGGGGCACAACAAGCTTCGAAGTTTAGGTCACCTAGTCCTACCCATTCAGTAACCTGGCCCCATCTATATACTATTCTGACCAATTGGGTTAAATACTACTTTCTCAGGGATGGGGAGGAAGGAAAAAGACAAAAACTGAAATGTGTGTGTGAGTCACATTTAGCAGAAAAATGTTGACAAGTTTTCCCTTCTGAAAAACTTATAGTTACTTTCATGAAAGTATAAGGTCATTCTGAGCTCTCTCACTAGTTGTGAACTACTTACTACTTTTAGGCATGATCTAAACTACCCTGCAACAGCCCCCACTACTCTTATGTCTAAAAGCCTGGGATCAGGCTAACACTGACAGACAAGAGACAGCCACCTGCCATTCAAAAAATATTACTCCACTAACCTAGGATTCCTTGGGATTTCATCCAACTGACAAGTGAAAATTTCAACATTACTCACTACTTAGGGCTAGATGTAGCATCTTTAATACATGAGGCATTCTAAAATTTAGTATTTTCTACTTAATAAAATGAAGTTAGATCTCTTAACAGAAGAAACTGGTAATTTTTCTATTTTAGCATACATTTGGTCAATAAAAATTAATATGGAATTCTTAATTTTTTTAATTTCCTCACTTGTAGCCCTGGCTGGCACAGCTCAGTGGATTGAGCATGGACCTGTGAACCAAAGGGTCACCAGTTTAATTTCCAGTCAGGGCACATGCTTGGATTGCAGGCCAGGTCCTCGGTATGGAACTCCAAAAAGGCAAACACACATTGCTGTTTCTCTCTCTCTCTTTCTCCCTCCCTTCCCACCTAAGAAATAAAACAAATAAAATCTTTTTCAAATAGTCATTTAAAAAAGGGAAAAAAAGAAACCCTAATTATGACTTAAAAATGTATTACTTATTATCAATTCTGCAATCCTAGCTTTATACAAATGTATGTAAAACTCTGCATGAATATTAATGCCTTTGGGGAAAAATACTGAGATAATGCCTTGGACCATTTCTACTTTAAATCTTTTAGGTATTCAGCATTTAAAAAAGAATGAAATATTGAGATTTGCAACATAGACCTAGAGGGCATCATGCTAAGTGAACTAAGTCAGAAAGAGGAAGATACATAACATATGACTTCACTTATACGTGGAATTAAAACTAAAAACAAGCAACAAACAAAATAAAACAAAAACTGATTCATAGAATCGGAGAACAAACTTCATTTGAAGAGGGAAGGAGGATGGATGCATTGGTAAAATAGGTGAAAGGGAAAAGTAGGCACAAACTTCCAGTTATAACATAAGTAAGCCACAGAGATGTAGTACAGAGAACAGGGAATACAGTTAAAAATATTGTAAGAACTTTATACAAGGACAGACTGTTACTAGACTTAGTGTGAACCACACTATAAGGATATAAATGTTCAATTGTTATTCTGTACACTTGAAGCTAATATAATGTTGTAGGTCAACTGTACCTTATTAAAGATTTTTTAAGATTATATATAATTTAAAACAATTTGTAGCCCCCTATAAGAAGAAACTTTTATACCTTTCTTCCAAGTAGGAGTATAATATTTCCAACAATATAAAATAGATATAAATTTTTATCAAAATGTTTTATGGAGAAAGTGAACAAGCAAATTTTCAACTATTCTTCTCAGAAAATGTTAAGCAAGCAAGACCTTTTCTAAATTAAAACTACAAGTTCATTATACGAGATAGCTTCATGAAATAAAATTTTAAAAATTTCTGCTGTGTTTACACTAGTTCTGATTGGCTTGTGGAGATTTTAACTATTAAATATGTCATTTATAAACTAATTTTTCTCAACTCTTTAGAACTAATAATAGTGTGTTGTAGTATACTCTACAAAAGATAGTTGACAAAAAGATACCTACAATTTTAGGTACTTAATTTTTTTTAAACAATTGAATAGCACTCATTTAACATTTCTTTGCAGAAATTCCCAATCTGTTATTTGGAGAAAGCTGGGCAAGATGAGTTCTTGAGTTTTTTCTTTTTAATGTATTTCATGGAGAAAAACATTCCTTTTATTTTTACAGATTCTGTGGAGATTTAACAGAAAGTGACATGATATATTATGACCCAGTGCACAACTCTTTAAGTAGTTCTTATAGAATGATCATCATAAGATTGTGGAAAACAAATAATAAAATTCTAACTAAGAGAAAATCTGAGAAAAAATAGTGGAACAGTAATTTAATATTTGCTTTTGAAAACATCGACTCCCAGCCCTAATTATTTCTCACCTGTAAATGTTCCATAGCTTCTTGGTTTGCCTTCTTCTGTCCATGCTCTTCTATATCAGATCTATCTCTCACTGTCCTTACAGTGCTTAAACACCACTACTTTTTTTGAAATTTTAGCGACTCACATTGCCTGCAAAATGAGTGCATCCAACAGAATACAAAACATTTTGTCTCAATACATCTATCACTTGTCCTTTATTCCTCAAATCCCATGAGATACTTCATATATTACCAGAATGAATATTCCCTATACTCTAAAAACACAACATTTTTTCGCCTCCATTATTTTGAATATGATGTTCTGTGAATCTGGGTCCACTCCCACACATGTCTACCGGACAAACCAACTACACATTAGGATCACCTCTTATGTAAAGCTTTCTCTCATTTCCTCAAACAGACTTACTTCTGAAAGCCACAAATGTTCATATGATTTCATGAGCAAGGGAATACTATTCAGAAAATATTGCCTTCTTTATTGGTCTACACTGTCTACTTCTATTTTTAACAATGGATTCAAGATTCACTGTTTTCACTGATCTCCTTTGTAGGTCACCCTAAAACCAAACTTTATCACTCCTGGTGGTGGCAATGGCATCTATGAAACCATTTACCATGGAACCCCCACAGTGAAACCCCTTGTGTTCCTTGAACACCCTGAAGACATTGCCTACATGGAGGACAAGGGACCAGCTGTTAGTTAGACTGGACTTGAACACAATGTCAAGCACCAATTTTCCCAATGCACTGAAGACTCATGAAAGTATCATTTTTTGCTAGGTAGTAACTGTAGGTAAGGTCTCTTTAGAAAAGCGATTGTGAGCTTTGTCTTGTTATTATGAAGCTAACGTTGAAATAATAAAAATTATATGAGCAATCTCAAATTTACTTTAACATTCAACCAATTATTTCAAAGTTGCATTTTAACCCCATACATTCAATGGATAACCAACTAATGCAACAATTTTCTATGCAAAAAAAATATTTGAAGTTATATACAGCTTACTGTAAGGAGAAAAACTTTTTAAAGCATAACTAAACCACAGGAAGACTCATGAACATGAAAGCAATACCAGAAAAACAATTGAATTCAATACTTAAAATTTCTGAAACTGTAAAAATACTTTCATTAGAAATTATTTTCATTAATATTATTTTAATAAAGTATATAGTGAGATAACTTATTAAAAATTTATTTCTTTAGAGTATGAAATTTCACTATATTTAGTGTTAACAGAGTCATCAAACCCTCACCACATCATCATAATTTAATTTTGGAATGTTTTTACCACTCTCAATATACATCTCATATTCCTTAGAATTCACTCTCCATGCTCCTTCATAGCCTTAGGCAAACCAGACTGATAGATAGATAGAAAACTGGGAATACGCATTTCTCAAAAGCAGATATTGTAAGATACCAATGTTGACGATATAATCATATGGGTTCCATAAATAGAGACTCCGAATATTTTAAAAATTAAATAATTTTCTGATAAATAACTCAGAGTCAATGAGGATATTCTAATAGAAATTTTAACACATTTAATTGATGACAATAAAAATTATATGTATAAAGTTTGTGCTGTACTTCAAAGGAAATTTAGAGCCTAAAATGCACATAGACTTAAAAAGTAAAAATACTAATACACTATGAACTAATCTGGCATTTTAGGATCTAGAAAAACAACAGCAAATTAAATGAAAGTAGAAAAATTAATATTATAGGGGAAATGAATTAATATCATACAGACACAATGAAGATGATCCATGAAAACAAACACTATGTCTCAACAGACCAAATAAATAAACTGATATTGGTTCAAGAAAGAAATAGAGCAGTACAAATTACCAACATCAGAAATAATAAAGAACAGAGCCATCAGTCATCAAAACTTTTCTTAACAATGTATTAGGTGTAATGATGTAAACAAAATTCTCTATAGTGAAAAAGTTAATATAAAACACAACTTATATAAAGTGACACAAGAATAAGCAGAAATACCAATTTTGAATTGCCAAATAATACCCATTAAAGAAATTGAATCTATGTGAAAAATCATTAAACCTTTCAATTGAATCTTCGTTAAAACTACTAGAACTGCCAACAAAGAAAACTCCCAACCCAGAGGCTTTCACCAGTGAATATTGACAAATACTTAGGAAGAAATACCACCAACCTTCCAAGTTCTCTTCTAGACAATGTGGAAAAAAGGAGGGTCCACACCCTAAACCTGACAAGCTCAGGGAAGGCCTGTGTGGAAGGCCTTACCAACTCAGAGACCAAAAATAACCGCATAGGGTGGTCTGACATTAACACTTTCTAACTAAAGGGAGTCATGGCAGGTAGTCATGTCCTAGTCCAGTATCTTTCTTGACAAAGGTCAGTCTTTACCTTATCTGAGACTGTCTGTGGTCTATTTCCATCTATGGTAACATACCTTGGAGATGTCAGCACAGTTTCCCTTTTCTGGACCCCACGGGGAACAATCACTGCCCCAGAGCAGAAACCACAGAATCCCCTCATTGGCATTGCTGTCATGTTCACTGTAAACTGTTAACACCCTAGACCCACCAATGTAAAAGTAGTATGTGTCACCCTGACCAGGTGGCCCAGCTGGTTTGAACATTGTAATTGTTTATTACATTCTAAACATTCATTTTAAACATTCTAAATTTTTATTATTGGTATATAGAAATGCAATAGATTTTTATGTAGTCATCTTGTATTCTGTAACTTCACAAAATTCATTTATTAGTTTTAGTAGTTTTGTGGTGGTGTCTTTAGGGTTTTTTATGTCTATAGTATCATGTCACCCCCAAATAATGAGATTTTTACTTCTTCATTTCTGGTTTGGAATCCTCTTATTTCTTTTTCTTACAATTGCAGTGTAGCACTTTCAATGCTACGTTATGTAGAAGTGGTGATAATGGACATCCTTGTCTTGTTCTTAATCTTATAGAAAAAGCTTTCACCATTTCACCATCAAGTATGATGTTAGCTGGGGGTTTGTCATCTATGGCCTTTATTATGTTGAGATATATGACTTACATACCCACTTTGCTGAGTTTTTACCATAAAAGGATGTTGATTTTTTTCCAATGCTTTATCTCCATCTTTGGAGATGATCATATGATTTATATCTTTTATTGTTATTGAGATGTACCACACTGATTGATTTCTTATAGTTGAATCATCCTTGCATCTCTGAGATGAATCCCAGTTGGTCATGGTGTATAATCTTTCTGAAACTAATGTTGTTAAGAATTTTGCATCTATGTTTATCAAGGACATTGGCCTATAATTTTCTTTTTTTTTCAATGTCTGTGTCTGCTTTTTTGTATCAGGATAATGCTGGCTTCATAGTAGGAGATTGGAAGCATTCTTCCCTCTTCAATATTTAAAAGAGTTCAAGAACAGGAATTAATTCTTCTTTAAAAGTTTTGTAGGATAACCTGTGAAGCTATCTGGTCATGGGCTTTTATTTGTAGAGAGTATTTATTACTATTTTAATTTCTTTCTTTTTCTGACAATAATTTTTCTTTCATAATTATAGTTGACCCACAATATTGTATTAGTTTCAGATATACAACCTCCAGTAATTTGATATTATGTAACTTATTAAGTGATCACCCAAATAAATCTCATACCTATCTGACATGGTACATATTTATTAAAATATTGACTATATTGTTTATGTTCTATTTCACATTTCCATGACTATTCTGTATCTACCAACTTGTATTTCTTAATCTTTTCAACTTTTATGCTCATCTCTTGAAGTCCCTATCAACTGATATACTTCTCTTCTTCTTAAAGAAGACTCTTTAACATTTCATGTAATACTGATTTGGTGGTAATGCAGTCTTTTATCTTGTTCTTGTCTGGGAAGCTCTTTATACATCGTTTGATTCTAAAGGATAGCATAGTTGTGTAGAGAATTCTTTGTTGTCAGGCTTTGCTGTTCATTACTTTGAATATTTTGTGTCGATCCCTTCTGGCCAATAAAATTTCTGTTGAGAAATCACCTGAAAATCTTATGCAAGCTCCCCTGTATATAAATACCTGCTTTTCTACTTTTACATTTAAGATTCTCTCTGCCTTTAAACTTTAGTATTTTAATTATGATGTGTCTGGTGTGGGCTTCCTTGGATTCATCCTATTAGGAACTCTCTGCACTTCCTGGACTTGCATGTATATCTCTTTAATTTACCAGGTCAGGAAGAATTTCTGTCATTTTTTAAATATACTTTATTGATTATGCCATTACAATTTTTCTATTTCCCCCCTTCATTCCCCTCCACCCTGCACACTCCTCCCCCACCGTTCTGCCCCCTTCAGTTTATGACCATGTGTCTCAACTTCTTTAGATTCTATATTTCCCCTACTATTCTTGCCCTCCCCCCTATCTATTTTTTACCTACCATCTATGCTTCTTATTTTCTGTACCTTCTCCCCCCTTCTCCTTCTCCCACTCCCCTGTTGCTAACCCTCCATCTGGTCTTCATTTCTATGGTTCTGCTCCTGATCTAGCTGTCCTCAGTTTGCTTTTGTTTTAGGTGTGGTTGTTAATAACTGTGAGTTTGCTGTCCTTTCACTGCTCATTTTTTTATCTTCTTTTTCTTAGATAAGTTCCTTTAACATTTCATATAATAATGGCTTGGTGATGATTAACTCCTTGAACTTGATCTTATCTGAGAAGCACTTTATCTGCCCTTCCATTCTAAATGAAAGCTTTGCTGGATAGAGCAATCTTGGATATAGGTCTTTGGATTTCATGACTTGGAATACTTCTTTCCAGCCCCTTCTTGCCTGTAAGGTCTCTTTTGAGAAATCCACTGACAGTCTGATGGGAACTCCTTTGTAGGTGACTGTCCCCTTATCTCTTGTTGCTTCTAGGATTCTCTCCTTCATTTTAATCTTGGCTAATGTAATGATGATGTGCCTTGGTGTGTTCCTTCTTGGGTCCAAATTCTTTGGGACTCTCTGGGCTTCCTGGATTTCCTGGAAGTCTATTTTCTTTGCCATATTTCCTTTGTTATTTGTTCAAATAAGTTTTCCACTGGTGGCTCTTCTTCTTCCCCTTCTGGTACCCCTATAATTCAGATGTTGGAACATTTAAAGATGTCCCGAAGGTTCCTAAACCTCTCCTCATTTTTTTGAATTCTTGTTTCTTCATCCTTTTCTGTTTGGTCATTTTTTTTCTTCCTTCTGTTCCCCTCCGTTGATTTGAGTCCCAGTTTCCTTTCCATTACTATTGGTTTCCTGTGCATTTTCCTTCATTTCAATTAGTTTAGCCTTCATGTGTTCCTCTAATTTGTGACTAAAATCAACCAGTTCTGTGAGCATTCTTATCACCAGTGTTTTGAACTGTGCACCTGAAAGTTTGGCTATTTTATCATCACTGAGATTTATCTGCTCTGGGGCTCTGAGTTGTTCTTGCGCCATGTTTTGATCTGTTTGTGCCTCTTACATATGAGAAGAAGAGCCTTAAAAGTTCACCAGGGTGGGGCCACCCAGGTCACTGGTTTGTGATGCTGTATGTGGGGGCAGGGTCAGAGAGGGGCCACCCAGGTTGCTGGGTCTGTGAAGCTGTATGTGCGGGCAGGGTCAGAGAGGGACAACAGTGGTCCCCTCTGCCACTTCCTGCCCCTGGGGCCTGTGCGGTCCATCTCACTGCTTGCTCCTTCACTGGTTTACATTTTATCAGCGGGAGAATGTGTGACCACGGTCAGCCCTCAGTGGGTCCACCTGCTACTCCAGACCTGGGGTCCACCCACGGCTGCCTGCATACCAGGGTCGTACGCCTGGGTCGGTCTGGTGGATCTGTCAGGTCTGACCCCGCTCTGCTGGGGTCAGGCTCTGCCCCTCTTAGCAGTTTGGCTAAAGGGTTCATTGCTTTCAGACTTCCATATAGTTCGATTTTCTGTGGTTTGGCTGCATTTTTGTTGCTAAAACTTTGTTATTTTTAAACTTGGTTGTATGAGAAGGCAAAGTGTTTCCACCTATACCTCCATCTTGGCGGAAGTCTCATTTTTTTCAAACAGGCTTTCAATTTCTTGCTCTTTCTTTTTTCTTCTGGCACCCACATCATATAAATGTTTGTGTGACTGACATTTTCCTAGATGTTCTTCATACTATTCTCATTTTTTGAAATTCTTTTGCCTTTCTTGCTGTTCTTATTGGGTGTTTTCTTCTTCCTTGTTTTCCAAATCTCTGATTTGATTCTCTGCTTAGTCTTCTCCACTCTCAATTCCCTATAATGTGTTCTGCATTTTAGTTAGTATATTCTTTATTTCTGACTGCTTATTTTTTTATGTTTTCTAGTTCTACCTTTATGTTTCCTATCTCTTTGTTGAAGTTCCCACTAAGTTTGTACACTCTTTTCCTAAGTTCCATGAGCATCCATATAAACAGTATTTTGAACTCTGCATCTAGTAAATTATTTGCCCCTATTTTGTTTACTACATTTGCTAGAGTTTTTTCACTTCTTTCATTGGGACATGTTTCTTTGTTTCCTCATTATGGCATCCCTGTCTTTGTTTCCATATACCATGTAGAGCTGCTATATCTCTCAGGTTTGGTAAAGTGGTCTTATATAGTACGTATCCTTTGAGGTCTAGTAACACAGCCTCTACATTTACCTGAGTTGGGCACTCCAGGTGCACCCTCCTGTGTGAGACGTGTACACCCTCCTATTGAAGTTGATACTTGATTGCTGATGTCATGTTAATGGGAGATATTTACCCCAAGGCTGATTGGCTACAAGGACTGACTGCTACCACCATTAAGGATCAGTTGTGCAGGGGCCCACCCATGAAGCAGGACTTACTTCCATAGAGCTCTGCTGTCTGCTGAGTCTACCCCTTCAATGTCTCACTTGTGGAGGTGGTTTAGCAATGCTTCATTGTGGTGTGAAGCTGTCCACCAGGTACACTGGCTCTGGGTCCTCTTAGGAGATGCAGGCCAAGGACATCACTGCCTGTGTTCTGTCTGGAGCCACCTGGCATGAGCTACAAAGCAATCTGTAGATGGCTGGAACTTATGCTGGGCTTGGAGGTGGCCAGGAGAGACCAAGCTATGAACCAAGACCAGCTGCTGCTAGTGCACAGTATGGAGTCACTTAACAAGTTATATAAAACACACCCAGGACAGTTGTTGCTCATCTGAGAAATTTTAGAAAAGTAAGAAACATGAATCGGGACAGACTTTCAATATGGAAAAGCCATTGAAAAGGGCTTCAAATGGGTTTGGTCTCAGGGAACCACCAGTCGAAGGCTAAGGGTATTAGCAAGATTGATGGAGTGTCAGATATGGCAACTGCCTACTGGCTCTGTGGGGAGAAAGCACAGAAAAGGAACAATGATCTTTGACAGCAATTCTGTCTAGGAGAAAGATGCCCTTCCAGCTTTCACCCTAATGCTATGCCCTTCAGTTTCTCCCTGTATGTCCCTGGTGCCTTTTGAGCTGCTACCCCAGTACTGGAGCTCAGAGAGAGGAAATACTAGTGAGTTCATGAGTTGGCCCTTTAAGATGAATACCTGGAACTCAAGGAGTGCTCTGTCTCACTCAGTTAACAATCCTCACTAGTTTTTGCAGCCAGAGGTTATGGGGACTTCTCTTCCTGGCACTCGAACCCCGGGCTGGGAGGCCTGGTGTGGCACTAAGACCACTCTCTCCTCAGGGGAGACTTCTGCAGCTGAGCTGTCCCTCTCAAGTTTTATCTGCCACTTGTGAGTGTGAGAGAAGCCCATTCCTTGAGTTCACCCCTCCTACTAGTCTTGTTGTGGCTTCTTCTTTATATCCTTAGTTGCAGGTCTCTTCTCTTCAGCTAGATTTCAGATGTTGATCAGAGATGGTTGCTCTGTAAATTAGTTTTATGTGGCTGGCAGAGAATTAGGCACCACATTTACCTATGCCCCAACCTTGACCAGAAGCCCAACTACTACTGCTTTAATTTCATTGCTAGTAATGAATGTATTTAAATTTTGTATTTCTTCTCGTTCAGCATCGGAATGTTATATACTTTAAGAAATTTACCAGTTTCTTCTAGATTGTTGGGTTTCTTACATCTAATTGTAATATTCTTTAGTGAATCTTTGTATTTCTGTGGTGTCAGGTGTAACTGCTCTTCTCTCCTTGATAATTTTATTTATTTGGTCATTTTTTCTTGATGAGTTTGGCTATATGTTCATTGCTTTAGTTTCTTTAAAAGAAACATCTCTTAGCTTTATTGTTCTTTCCATTTTTTTCTTTTTCAATTATTTTTGCTCTTATCATGACTATTTCCTTCCTTCTGTTTACTTAGGGTTTCATCTGTTCTTTTTCTAGTTACATTAGATGTAAAGCTGGATTTTTTTATTTGGTATTCTTCTTATTTCCTGAAGTAGGCCTTTATAGCTATGAACTGTCCTCTTAGAACTGCTTTGCTTAATCCCATGAATTTTCAAAAATTGTGTCTTCATTTAGATTTGTTATAAGGTACATTTGATTTCTTATTTGATGTGCTTTTGATCCATTAGTTGTTTAGTAGCACGTTGCTTAGTTTTCAGGAGTTCATTCCAGTTTCCTTCCTGTAGTTGATGTCTAGTTTCATCCTATTATAATCAAGAAATATGCCGGAAATCATTTCAATCAGGGAAAATTTTATCAGGCTTGTCTTGTGGCCTAATATGTGATCTAGTATAAAAAATGTTCTACGGGAACTTGAAAAATTTGCTGTGTATTTTGTGGATGAAATGTTCCACAAACATTTATTATGTCAATCTCATCTAAGGTGACATTTTAAGCCATTCTTTGTTTTTACTTTTCTAACTCGATGATCTACCAATTGACATAAGTGTGGTATAAATCCACTACTATTATAGTATCGCTTTGGATATCTCACTTGATGTTCATTAATAATTGCTTTACATATTCAAATACTCCTCTGTTGGGTGTATCGATATTTACAAATGCTACATTCTTTACTTCAATTGACCACTTTATAATTATGTAATGTTCTTTGCCTTTATTTTAAATTTTTGTTTTCAAACCTACTTAGTCTGTCATAAGCAATGCTACCTTTGTTTTTATTTCTATTTTCATGATTTTTATTTCTATTTGCATGGAAATAAAAACATGCAAATAGAACTTTCCATGGTTCTATTTGTTTTTATTTCTATTTGCATGGAATATATTTTTCCATCTTTCCATTTTCTGGCTATGTGTCTTTGAATTTGCAGTGTCTCTTGTTTGCAGAATATTGATGAAGCAAGTTTTTTTAATCCATTCAGTTGCCCTATGTCTTTTTAAAAAATTTTTAGCCTCACCCATGGACACCTTTCTGCTGCTTTTATAGAGACAGAAAGGGAGAGAAAAATGGAGACAGAGAAAGAGTAACATCAATGTGAGAGAGAAACATCAGCCAGTTGCCTCCTCATATGCGCCTCAAATGGAGAATCAAACTTGCAATCTGGGCATGTGCCATGACTGGGAATCAAACCCACAAACTTTTGGTCTATGGGACAATGCTCCAACCAACTGAGCCACAGCAGCCAGTGTATGCTATGCCTTTTTATTGGACTATAAAATACATTTAACTTTAAAGTAGTTATTTATAGCTGTGGACCTATTGCTATTTTGTTAATTGTTTTTGTTGTTATAGTAATCCTCTGTTCTTTCTTCTTCTCTTAATCTCTTCCTTGTGGTTTGATGCTTCTCTGTATTGCTTTGCATGCATTCCTTTCTTTGTTCTTTGTATACCTTCTTAGGGTTTTGTTATGTAGTCATCATCATGTTTATGTATACCCTTCTATACCTATAGCAATCCATTTTAAGCTAATATGCATTTAAGTTCAAATATATCCTATAAGAATTATTGTTTACTTTCTCTTCCACATTTTCTTATTGACATCATCTTTTAGATATTTCTCAGTTGTGCATCCTCTAACTAAGTATTGTATGTTGAATTGGATTGCATACATTTATTCCTTTGACCTTCATACTAGCTTTTTAATTGTTGAATTTGCCATACTTATTAAATATACATGTGATCTTTTCTTTTCTTATATTTCCATATTTCTGGTTATGATCTTTCCTTGTCTACTTATAGGAGAACCTTTAATTAGAAATGACAGACTTACACACACAAGGTCATTGCTAGCACTTATAATCATAGAACAGATATTAAATCTACTTGTTTAAAAATAAGAACATCTACATTAGCTTTCTGAGTTCACTCTGAATGCTCTGCTTATTTGTACCAGGATCCTATGTTTACTTCAAGGTGTAGAAGTTATATTTTAACTTCTTGATTGATTAGGAAGTTAAAATATTAACAGCTCCTTAGATAAACATAAGCAATGACAAAAGGGATCGTCAGTTTGGAAAGAAGCATGTGTTCCAGCAGAATGTCTATGAAATGGATTTCCGTTCTTCTGCTGCTACAGCTGAGTTGTCAGGTCAGCCCTGGGGGCTGTGGAAAGGTGCTGGTGTGGCCCACAGAATATAGCCATTGGATGAATATGAAGACTATCTTGGATGAACTTGTCCTAAGAGGTCATGAAGTGACTGTTCTGACATCTTCAGTATCAATTCTTGTTGATCCCAATAAACCATCTGCTATTAAATTTGAGATGTATAATACATCTTTAAAAAAAGATGATGTTGAGAAGATTTTCATGGAGCTGATCTCTAAATGGACATACATACCTAAAGATACATTTTGGACTTATTTTTTACAAATAGAAGAAATCGTTTTGGAATACACTGATTTAATTCTAAAGTTCTGTAAAGGTGTAGTTTTGGACAAGAAACTTATAACAAAACTACAGCAAGAAGAGTTTGATGTCATTCTTGCAGATGCTGTTGGACCCTGTGGTGAACTGCTGGCTGAGCTACTTAAAATACCCTTTGTGTACAGTCTTCGCTTCTTTCCTGGCTATAAATTTGAAAAGCAGAGTGGAGGACTTCCATTCCCTCCTTCCTATGTACCTATCATTTTGTCAGAATTAAGTGATCAAATGACATTCATTGAGAGAGTAAAAAATATGATGTATGTGCTTTATTTTGACTTCTGGTTTCAAATGTTTCATGAGGACTGGGACCAATTTTATAGCGAGGTACTAGGTAAGTTGCTTTTATTTGGTAATATAAATTCTAACTTTCTTAGTGCCTTGGAAGGTGAGTTTGCATAAATATTAAGTGTTATATAAGTAAAATGATTAAATAAAATTATAATTGATCTCTCACTCTCACAAATATTATGGAAATGCTTAAATTATAGGGTTGTTGAAGAACTGCCTCCTTTTATATACTTTAGTTTGATTTATAAACCAAACTATTTTGCAATATTACCTGAGGGATTCTTTCATAATATAGTGGCTCTATCTCAGACACACAAATGTACAATTTTGGTTTTCTAATGATTTCATTTCCCTTCACTAAGAACTTACAAATCATCCATTTAAATATCTCAAAATTTGTTGAGGGGTGGACATTTAAGTCAGGAAATTATTGGGTTGGGAGAAACATTCATTCATTTTTAATGTACAAATAAAACACACATGTTTCTTTTTCACCAATGACTTTATTTTTTCTCTTTTTTATTGTTGTTCAAGTACCATTGTTTACATTTTCCCAACACAACTCCTCCTGATGCTAGCCATCCTCACCTACCACCGATCCTACCACTCTTTGGTTTTCTCCACGTGTCCTTTATACATGTCTTTTAATGACCCTTCCCACTTCTATATTTGTTATTTCCTCTCACCTCTGTCTGGTTACTGCCAGTTTGTTCTTTATTTGAATGTCTCTGGTCATATTTCACTTCCTTGTTGTTTTGTTGATTAGGTTCCACTTACAGATGAGATCATATGATGTTTGTCTTTCACCGTCTAGCTTATTTCACATAGCATAATGTTCTCCAGTTCCATCCATGCTGTCCCAAGGGTAGGAGCTCCTTCTTTGTTTCTGCTGCATAGTGTTCCATTGTGTAAATGTACAACAAGTTTTGATCCACTCATTTACTTATGGGCACTTAGGCTGCTTCCAGCACTTGGCTATTGTAAATTATGCTGCTATGAACATTGTGGTGCATAGGTTCTTTTGAATTCATGTTTGAGGATTCTTAGGGTATAATCCCAGCAGTGGAATTGCTAGGTCAAAAGGCAGTTCCATTTTTAGTTTTCTGAGGAAATTCTATACTGTTTTCCACAGGGCTGCACCAGTCTGCATTCCCACCAACAGTGCACTAGGTTTCCCTTTTCTCTACAACCTCACTAACATTTGTTGTTTTTTGATTTATTCCTGTTGGCCATTTTCACCAGTGTGAAGTAGTATGTCATTGTGGTTTTAATTTGCATCTCTCTGATGGCTAGTGATGCTGAACATCTTTTCATATCTCTAGGCCTTCTGTATGTCCTCCTTGGAGAAGTGTTATCCAGGTCCTTTGCTCATTTTTTATTGTTGTTTTTTTTTTTGTCTCCTTAGAGTGGAGTGTGAGTTCTTTATATACTTTTGGAGATCAAACCCTTGTCCAAGGTATCATTTGTAAAAATATTTTTCCATACGATTGATGCCCTTTTCATGTTGCTGATATTTTCTTTAGCCCTGCAGAAACTTTTTATTTTGATGAAGTCCCTCTTGTTAATTCTTTCATTTATGTCTCTTGTCCTATAGGACATATTGGTGAAAATATTGCTGCATGAAATATCTGAGATTTTTCTGCTTACATTCTCCTCTAGGACTTTCACGGTATCATGACCTATATTTAAATCTTCTATGCATCTTGACAGGTTTTTTTGTGTGTGTATATGGTGTAACATGGTGATCGAGTTTCATTTTTTTTTGCATGTAGCACTCTCGACTCCCAACAGCATTTGTTGAAGAGGCTATTTTTACTGCATTTTATGTTTTTGCCTCCTTTGTTAAGTATTAATTGACCATAGAGACTTTGGTTTATTTCTGGGCTCTCTACTCTGTTCCATTGACCTGTATGTTGGTTCTTATGCCAGTACTAGACTCTTTTGATCTCTAAAGCCATGTAATGTAGTTTGATGTCAGTTCTTCTGATCCCTCCCAGTTTGTTCTTCTTTCTCAAAATTTCTGAAGCTACTCAGGGTCATTTATGGTTCCATGTAAATTTCTGAAGTGTTTGTTCTATATGTTTGAAATATGTCACTGGCATTTTAATAGGAATTGCATTGAATCTATAAACTCGTTTGCATAGTATGGACATTTTTATGATGTTAATTCTTCTAATTCATGAACATAGTATATACTTCCATTGGTTTGTGTCTTTTCTAATTTCTTTCATCAGTATTGTGTAATTTTCTGAATACAGGCCTTTGACCACCTTGTTTAAGTTTATTCTGAGGTATTTTATTTTTCTTGTTGCTTTAGGAATTGGGAATATTTTTCTGATTTCTGATTCTGATATTTCATCTTTAGTGTACAAAAATGCCTTTGATTTCTGAATATTGTTTTTGTATCCTGCTGTTTTGTCAAGTTCACTTAGTAGCTTGAGAAGGTTTTTGTGGAGTCTACATGATTTCCTATGTAGACCCTAAATTCATCTCCAAGTAATGACAGTTTTGCTTCCTCCTTTCAAATTCGATGAGTTCTTTTTTCTTTTCTGATCTGTGGCTAGGATATCCAATACATTGTTAAATAGGAGTGGTGAAAGCAGACATCTTTGTCTTGTTCCTGATCTTAGTGAGAAAACTTTTAGTTTTTGCCCATTGAGTAGGATGTTGGCTATAAGTCTCTCATATATGGCCTTCATTATGAGGAATGCTCCTTCTATTCCCACTTTGTTGATTGTTTTTAATGTAAATGGGTGCTGTACCTTATCAAATGCTTTTTTCTGCATCTTTTGATATGATCGTGTGATTTTTGTTTTTCATTTGTTTTTGTGGTATATTACTTCTATTGATTTGTGGCTATTGTACCATCTTTGCCCTGGGATGAATCAAATTTGATCATGATGTATGATCTTTTTAATGTATTACTGGATGTGATTTGCCAATATTTTGTTGAGAATTTTAGCATCTATATTCATCAGTGATATTGGTCTATAGTTTCCTTTCTTTGTTGTGTATCTGGTTTTGAGATTAGGATGATGCTGGCTTCATAAAAAATATTTGGGAGGCTGGGTTTCAAGATGGCGGTGGACTAGGACGGAGTAGATACCAGTTCCTAGTACAAAAGAGACAGAAATCTATCCGATTGGAGGAGGTGAGGCCAGCAAGCCAGCAGTTGCCAAGCATATATGAAAATAAGAGACCAGAAACCTCATCGGTCACGGAGGAACCAGACGGTAGGGAGACAGCAGCGGTACAGTAGTCTCTGGGACGGAGCAGGGAGAAACAGCCGGTGCAGGGTAGGGGAACCAGCGCCCTGTGGCGAGAGCCCAACGGCTCCTGGGACAGCCTTCAGCGCCCGGAGGGCTCCCTCCCTGGGATTTTTCTGCCGGGCAGGCCCAGTGGCCCAGGCAAAGAGGTGTGGAAGAAATTTCAGCCTGCGCGCAATTTGGGGAACTAGTCGCTCCACACACAGTGTGTCTGGGCGGGTGCCTAAGGGCACCTAGGCCAACATTCAGCGCCCGGAAAGCTCCCTCCCTAGGATTTTTGGGCCGGGGACCTGCCAAGTGGCCCAACCAGAGGGGAGCAGAGGTGATTTCAGCCTGCACACAGTTCTGGAACCAGCACCCGGTGTGGTGCTGCTACATCCCTAGGTTTTTTTTTTTGCCAGAGGTTGGCCAGGGGACCCAGACAAACACAGGAGCAGAAGAGATACACACCACGCAGCGTGCCATGACGAGCACACAGAGTTTCTAGGTCTGCGCCCAGTCCTCAGATCGGCTCCAGGCTTCCAGTCTACCCCCCTCAGACTATCTGGAAGCCCGGGACGCTGAGGGGTCCTGGGAAAAGAGCTGAGACCCTCAACCCCCTCCCTTTCTGGCCAAGCAAGGTGGGGGGCCAGGAGAGACTTGTTTGATAGACTTTACAGAGAGGGTGCGGAGGACAAAGGGCCCCAACCAAAGACTCTGTGGTTGCCAGCCCAGGAGAACTCAGAGGTGCAGCCTGGGGCTCTGAATCCAGTAGACACGGCAGCCTGGTCTGCTTCACACCCAGCTTGACAGCGAGCCCAGGACTGGGCAGAGGGTCTAGGGCCTCCCAACTGAACGGGGGCAGGCCTGTGCTCAATCCCGAGGGAACCAGGCAACTAGGCCTGTGCAGGTGCCTGCAAACACAGCAAACCAGACTATGGCAGTAACCCCTGGGAGGGGAGTGCTGAGAGAAAGTCCTAGTTCCCCATTGTAGGGAGCTGGGGGAGAGGCGCCAAGTGTCTGGATCCTGAGAGGGGCTGGCTGAAAAAATCACAAACAATCTACCCTCAGCCAACTGCAACCAGAAAAACCAGTTCAGCTAGTTTGAAGCCAACAAGTGACATTCCTTTTTCTGAGGTTGTTTTTGAGAGATTATTTTGGTGCGGTTTTTGTTTTTTGTTTATTTACTTTATTTTATTTTTATTCTTTTTTTTATTTACCTTTCTTCCTTCTCCATTCCTTTTCTTTATCTTTTTGCTTTTTTAAAGTAATCTGTTATTTCTTTTAAACTTTATTACTGTTTCATCTTTCCATACTTTTGTCCTCTTTTCCCGGATTTTCTGTTTTATTTCTTTTTCTTTTCTTTCTAAACTTATTGCTCTTTCTTCCATTTCCCTACCATTTTTTTTCTTTCTTCCTTTTATTTCTTTCCTTATCATTTCTTTCTTTTACCCACAAGAGTCACAATCAACTTGAAAATATGAAAAGACCAGAGCTGGACCCATAGAAGAGGCCTCCCAATAGTAGAGAGAGAGACAAATTGCACATTGTTGTAGGAGAGAAGCCACAAGTTGCTGCATATTTGAGTAGGTGGAAGCAGAGAACAACAGGATAACCAAAAGAGGCTGCACCATTGAAATTCACAGGCATTCCACCACAAAAGTTCATACCATAAACCCAGGGTGTCAAAACAGATTAATCTAAGAAGCTGAGGCTAACAAGAAGAGTCTCACAAACAATGGGAAGACAAAGAAACAATCCCCAAATGAAAGGAAAGGAGGAATCCTCAGAAAGAATGTTAGATGAAACAGAGGCAAGTCAACTATCAGATACTGAATTCAAAGCACTGGTGATCAGGAAGTTCAAAGAGCTCACAATCAGCTACCAGAAACTACAGGGGAAGTTACAATGATCTCACTGTGAACTATATCAACATGAAAAAGGAAATGGAAATTATTAGCAAGGGCCAAGAGGAAATGAAGAATACAATTTCTGAATTAAAAAACACAGTGGAAAGCATTAAAAATAGGGTGGATGAAACAGAAGATTGGATTAGTGAATTGGAAGACAAAGTAGAAAGCATCTCACAGAAAGAACAGGAAAGGGAAAAGAGGCTCAGAAAGAATGAAGAGAGATTAAGAGAAATGCAAGACAATATGAAATGTAATAATATCCGAATAATAGGAATACCAGAAGGAGAAGAAGAAGAACAAGGGATAGAAAACATATTTGAAAGAGTAATGAGAGAAAACTTCCCTAATTTGACAAAAGAAAAAGTCACACAAATCCAGGAATCTCACAGAGTCCCATTCAAGAGCAACTCAAAGAGGCCCACTTCAAGACACATCATCATTAAAATGGCAAACTTCCAAGACAAAGAGAGAATCTTAAAGGCAGCAAGGGAGAAAAAAGAAATAACATACAAGGGCATCCCAATAAGGTTAGCCACTGACTTCTCAATGGAAACACTCCAAGCAAGAAGAGATTGGCAAGAAATATTCCAAGTAATGAGAAACAGAGGCCTACAACCAAGGCTACTTTACCCAGCAAGGCTCTCAATCAAGATAGAAGGCCAAATAAAGAGCTTCCAAGACAAAAGAAGTCTAAAAGAATATGCCGCCACCAAGCCAGCTCTACAAGAAATACTAAAAGGTCTGCTTTAAGGAAAGGAAGGAAAAGAGACAGACAGAGAGGAACACAGGTACAAAAATGGCAATGAATAAGTACCTATCAATAATAACCTTAAATGTAAATGGATTAAATACTCCAATCAAAAGACACAGAATAGCATCATGGATAAGAAAGTATGACCCACACATATGCTGCCTACAAGAGACCCACCTCAGGACAAAAGACCATCACAGACTAAAAGTGAAAGGATGGAAACAAATTTTCCAAGCAAATGGACAAGAAAAAAAGCTGGGGTAGCAATTCTCATATCAGATAAAATAGACTTCAAAAAAAGAGCCATAAAGAGTGACCCAGAAGGTCACTTCATAATACTCAAGGGAAGAATCCACCAAGAAGACATTAACATCATAAATATATATGCACCCAACATAGGAGCACCAAAATATATAAGGAAAATCTTAGAGGAATTCAAGAAAGATATAGACAGCAACACAATTATAGTGGGGGATTTTAACACCCCACTATCAAAAATGGACAGATCTTCCAAACAAAATATCAACAAAGACATTGCGGCATTAAACAACACCCTTGATGAAATGGACCTAACTGATATATACAGAGCTCTTCACCCCAAAGAAGCTAAATACACATTCTTTTCAAATGCACATGGAACATTCTCAAAGATAGACCACATGATAGGGCACAAAACAAGCCTCAACAAATTCAAGAATATTGAAATCATACCAAGCATTTTCTCTGACCATAAGGGACTGAAACTGGAAACCAACCCCAAAGGAAAAAACCCAAAACACCGAAAATCATGGAGACTGAACGGTATGCTATTAAACAACTAATGGGTCAAGAATGAAATTAGGGAAGAAATCAAAAAGTTTCTGGAAATAAATGAAAATGACCTCACAACAACCCAAAACTTATGGGATACAGCCAAGGCAGTCCTGAGAGGGAAGTTTATAGCAATACAGGCCTACCTAAAGAAAACAGAAACTTTTCAAACAAATGACCTTACTCTACGCCTGCAAGAACTCGAGGAACAACAACAAAAACAGCCCAAAGCAAGTAGAAGGAAGGAAATAACTAAGATCAGAGCAGAACTAAATGACATAGAGACTAAAAGTACAATTCTAAAGATCAATGAATCCAGGAGTTGGTTCTTTGAAAAAATAAACAAAATAGACAAGCCTTTAAGTAGGCTCATCAAGAAAAGAAGGGAACGGACACAAATAAACACAATCAGAAATGAAAGAGGAGAGATTACAACTGATACCACAGAAATAGAGAGGATTGTAAGAAATTACTATGAAGAACTGTATGCCAAGAAATTTGAGAACCTAGGGGAAATGGACACATTTCTAGAAAAATATAATCTCCCAAAACTCAATGAAAAAGAAGTAGAAAACCTGAATAGACCAATAACAGCAAAAGAAATTGAAGCAGTAATCAAAAAACTCCCATCACACAAAAGCCCTGGACCAGATGGATTCACAGGAGAATTCTACAAAGCATTTAAGGAAGAGCTAACCCCCATTCTTCACAGACTATTCAAAAAAATCCAAAAGGATGGAAAACTCCCAAACTCCTTTTATGAAGCCAGCATCATCCTAATTCCAAAACCAGAGAGAGATACAACAAAGAAAGAAAACTTCAGGCCAATATCACTGATGAACATAGATGCTAAAATCCTCAACAAAATATTAGCAAATCGCATCCAACAATATATCCAAAAGATTATACACCATGACCAAGTGGGATTCATCCCAGGGATGCAAGGATGGTTCAACATTCGCAAAACAGTAAATGTAATTCATCACATAAACAAAAGCAAAGACAAAAACCACATGATCATATCAATAGACGCAGAAAAAGCTTTCGATAAGGTACAACACCCATTTATGATAAAAACACTCAGCAAAATGGGAATAGAGGGAACATTCCTCAATATAATAAAGGCCATTTATGAGAGACCTACAGCCAATATCATACTCAATGGACAAAAACTAAAAGCTTTTCCACTAAGATCAGGAACAAGACAAGGATGTCCACTTTCACCACTTCTATTCAATATAGTAGAAGTTTTGGCCACAGCGATCAGGCAGGAAAAGGAAATAAAAGGCATCCAAATAGGAAAGGAGGAAACAAAATTGTCACTGTTTGCAGATGACATGATAGTGTACATGGAAAATCCTATAGACTCTACCCAAAAACTGCTCAAACTAATTAATGAATTTGGCAAAACAGCAGAATACAAAGTCAATATCCAGAAATCAAAGGCATTTTTGTATACAAACAATGAATCAGCAGAAGCAGAAATCAAGGAAAAAATCCCATTCGATATAGCAAAAAGAAAAATAAAATATCTGGGAATAAACCTAACCAAAGAGGTAAAAGACCTGTATGCAGAAAACTACACAGCACTGAAGAAAGAAATCAGGGAAGACACAAACAAATGGAAACATATACCGTGTTCATGGATTGGAAGAATTAACATCATCAAAATGTCCATACTACCCAAAGCAATATACAGATTCAATGCAATACCTATTAAAGTACCAATGGCGTATTTCACAGACATAGAACAAACACTTCAAAAATTTATATGGAATCATAAACAAGCCCGAATAGCAGCTGCTCTTTTGAGAAAGAAGAACAAAGTAGGAGGGATCACAATACCTGATATCAAACTGTATTACAAAGCCACTGTAATCAAAACAGCCTGGTACTGGCATAAAAACAGGCACATAGACCAATGGAACAGAACAGAGAGCCCAGAAATCAACCCAACCCTCTACAGTCAATTAATATTCGACAAAGGGGGCAGTAACATAAAATGGAGTAAAGATGGCCTCTTCAGCAAATGGTGTTGGGAGAACTGGACAGCTACGTGCAAAAAAATGAAACTTGAGCACCAATTTACACCATACACCAAAATAAATTCAAGGTGGATAAAAGACTTAAATATAAGCCATGATACCATTAAAGTCCTAGAGGAGAACATTGGCAAGAGAATCTCAGATATTCCACGCAGCAACATTTTTACGGATATGTACCCTAGAGCAAGGAATATAAAGGAAAGAATAAACAAATGGGATCTCATCAAAATAAAAAGCTTCTGCATGGCTAAAGAAAACAGTATTAAATTAAAAAGACAACCAACTGTATGGGAAAACATATTTGCCAATGATACCTCAGACAAAGGTTTAATCTCCAAAATATACAAAGAACTTACACGACTCCACTCTAGGAAGACATCGAACCCAATTAAAAAATGGGAAAAGGACTTGAACAGACACTTCTCTAAAGAGGACATACAGAATATCCAGAGACACATGAAGAGATGCTCAATATCGTTAGCTATCAGAGAGATGCAAATTAAAACCACAATGAGATACCACTTTACACCAGTCAGGATGGCTATCATAAACAAAGCAACAAACAACAAATGTTGGAGAGGGTGTGGGGAAAAGGGGACCTTAGTTCACTGTTGGTGGGATTGCAGACTGGTACAACCATTATGGAAAACAGTATGGAATTTTCTCAGAAGAATAAAAATTGACCTGCCTTTTGACCCAGCAATTCCACTGCTACGATTATACCCCAAGAATCCTAAAACATCAATTTCAAAAAACCTATGCACCACAATGTTCATAGCAGCACAATTTACAATAGCCAAGAGTTGGAAGCAACCTAGGTGCCCATCAGTAAATGAATGGATCAAAAAATGGTGGTACATATACACCATGGAATTCTATGCAGCAGAGAGAAAGAAGGAGCTACTACCTTTTGCAACAACATGGATGGAACTGGAAAGCATTATGCTGAGTGAAATAGGCCAGGCATTGAAGGACAAATACCATATGATCTCACCTTTGACAGGAAGCTAAAGAATAAAACAAACAAGCAAACAGAATAAAAACAAAGACGCTGAAATAGAGAACAAGTGGGCAGCGACCAGAGGGGAGAGGGAAGGGAACTTAAGGGGAAAAAGGGGGAGGGATTTTGAGGAACAAGTATGAAAGACACAGAGATGAGGACTGAGTTGGGGGGAATAGGAGGGAGGGGGAAGATCGGGCAGGGGGGTGGGGTGGGATGGGAGAAATAGATTAAAAAAAATGTACTTGAAAAGTAACTAAATAAAATTTAATATTAAAATATATATATATATTTGGGAGACTTCCCTCCTCTTGTATTTTTTGGAATAGTCTGTGAAGGATAGGGGTAAGCTCTTCCTTAAATATTTTGTAAAATTCTTCAGTGAAACTGTCCTGTCCAGGGCTTTTGTGTGCCAGGAGTTCTTTTTATTTCTGCTTCTGCTTTGCCAGCTGTTATCAGTCTGTTCAAAGCATTCTTCTTCTTCTTCATTCAGTTTTGGAAGACTATATTTTTCTAGAAATTTGTCCATTTTACTCAGGGTTTCAAATTTCTTGACATGTAGTTCTTCATATTAATTTCTTATAATTCTTTGTATCTCTGAGTTTTTTGTTGTAATATCTCCTCTTCTATTACTGATTTTATTATTTTGGGTTCTCTCTCTTTTATTCTTGATGGGTCTGCTTAAAAGCTTCTTGATTTTAGTTATCTTTTCAAAGAACAAGCTCCAGGATTTATTCATCCTTAGAATTGCTCTTTTAGTGTCTATATCATTCAAGTCTGTTCTGATCTTGGATATTTCCTTCCTTCCACTAATTCTGGGCTTTGTTTGTTGTTTCTCCAGTTCCTGCAGATATAGGGTGAAGTTGTTATTGGAAATGTTTCTATCTCTTTTAGGTGTGCTTGTACCACTATGAACTTCCCTCTGAAGACTAATTTGTTCATTTGGTTTGAAAGTTTATATATATATATATATATATATATACACACACATATTTATATATCTATAACTTTCTGACTATATATAACTTACTGACTATATATATAACTTACTGACTATATATATATAACTTACTGACTATATATATAACTTACTGCATATATATATATATATATATATATATAAAACTTACTGACTATATATATAACTTAACTGACTATATATGTAGTCAGTTAAGTCAATTTGATTAAGGTTTTGTCCAGTGCCAAAATATCCTTGTTGATATTTTGTTTGGAAGGTCTATCATTTGTTGACAGTGGGGTGTTAAAATCTCCTAGTATATGTGTGTTGCTATCTATATCTTTCTTGAAGTCTTCAAAGATTTTTCTTATACCTTTGCTTGCTCCTATTTTGGGTGCATATATATTTATAATGTTTGTGTTCTTCATGAATTTTTCCCTTGAGTATTATGAAGTGTCCTTCTCTGTTGGTTTTTTGGCCTTTGTTTTGAAGTTTGTTTTGTCTAATATAAGTATTGCTACCCCAACTTGTTTCTTGTCCATTTCCTTGGAATATTTTTTTCCAACCCTTTATTTATAGTCTGTGTGGGGCTTTTGTTCTGAACTGGGTCTGTTTTATGCAGCATATGTGTGGGTCATAGTTTCTCGTCCATTCAGCTGCCCTATGTCTTTTGATTGGAGTATTTAATATATTTACATTTAAAAGTATTATTGATAGGTACTTATTCATTGTTATTTTACTCCCTTTGTACCTGTGTTCTTCTCTCTCACTCTTTTTATTCCTTTTCTTAAAGCAGTCCCATTAGCATCTCTTGCAGAGCTGGTTTGGAGTGGATGTGTTCTCTGAGGCTTTTCTGTCCGGGAAGCTCCTTATTTGGCCTTCCATTTTAATTGAGAGCCTTGCTGGGTAGTCTTTGTTGCAGCCCTTGCTTTTCATTACTTGGAATATTTCTTGGTATTCCTTCTGGCTTGGAACATTTCCATTGAAAAGTAAGTGACCAGCCTGATCAGGGCTCCCTTGTATATTCTCTGTTGCTGTTTCTCTCTTGCTGACTTTAAGATTTTCTCTTTGTCTTGGACCTTTGCCATTTTAATTATGATGTGTCTTGGAGTGGGCCTCTTAGGGTTCCTTTTGATTAAAACACCCTTTATTTCTGGGATTTGTGTGAGTTTTTTTCTCATCAAATTAAGGAAGTTTACCATCATTACTTCAACAGGTTTTCTATTCCTTGCTCCTCTTTCTCTTCTGGTATCCTTTTTGTATTGATATGATTATGTTTCATGTTGTCCTGCATTTTCTTTAACCCTCTTTTTGAATCTTTTTTTTTCTTTCTCTTCCTGGGAGTTTTTTGTACCTTGTCCTCCAGCTCCCTGATTCAATCCTTTGCTTCATCTAGCCTGCTTTTGATTCCTTCTACTCTTTCATTCAATTCAGAAATATTATTTTTTCATTTTCTTTTGGCACTTGTTGACTGTTTCTATATCCTCTTTCATGATGGTGTAATTCGCAGTAAGTTAAATATACCTTCCCTGTAGTTTTTGGTAATTCTCAGTGAGCTCATTGAGCTTTCTTATAACCATTGATTTGAACTGAATATCTCTGATCTTTGAATTTACCTTTATTTCATTTAGTGTTTTTTTTCTGAGGATTCTTCCTTTCCCTTCGTTTGGTGTTTCTTTGTCTTCCTATTATTTGTGAGATTCTTTTTGTTTGCCTCTGCATCTTAAATTGACCTGTTTTGACTCTCTGAGTTGTTGGTGTGAACTTCTACATTGTGAGACCAGCAGATTTAGTGCTGCGGTCTTCTTGATATCCTGCCCTTGATGATCTTGGGATGCCCTTTATGCCGTTTATGTTGACTCTTTAAATGTAATTAGATATCGATTGTTGTTGGGTCATTCTTTGGTGAATCCTTCCCTCTACCTGGTTGACTAAGGGTCAGTGTGTCCACCATGTCTTGTATGCTGCTGTGGAGGTACTGCCACAGCATAGGGAACAAAACCACATATCCCAAAATATCAACCCCAACATCCCACTATCAACAGCAAATGAACCAGTATTGATAAGGGAAGTGTGTGGACTAAGACTAAGAGAGAAATAAACTATAGTATAAAATCTAGTTACTTAATATGCACAAACTTGATGGACAAGAAATGAATGTTAAAAAGCTATGCAGGAAAGAAAATATTACTAATCATGGAGAAGACCACAGTGGATTTCCTCTCATTACCTCTAGTATTTGCCACTGTTTTTCCTTTCTGGATCTACCTCTGGTGATGTCAGTTGTTGACCCCATCTGATCTTAGGCAGCCTGTTTGAGACATTCATGGATCTCCTATTCCTGTCTATATCCTTCAATTGTTAATCCAGTCATTTTAAACTCAGCAGTCAGGCTTGGACCCCATAGGGGAAGGCAGAATCCCTCCTGGTGTTGGGGCTAATGTTCCTCCCCAGCTGCCTCTCCCAGAAGAAGAGTGGTCTGTGTGAGCACGATGGCTGCTGTGGTATGGGGGATGACTCAGCACTGGGATCCCAGCAGATACTCTCAGTTCTCTCCCCAGAGCTTCTGTCCCAAGTATCCCCTAGGGCATCTATAGCCCACTCTGCCTGTCACCTTTGCCAGAGCCCTTGGTAAGTGTCTACAAATAAAAGTTTGAGTGCCGGCCCTTTAAATAGCTCTTTTGCATCTTAATCCATCCATCTCTGCCATACAGCAACCTTGCTGCTTTTTGCTGCTGGTGGCTACCTGTATAATTTTTGGTCTCTAGTGCTCTAGTATGGGGATCCCAGCTTAGGGTTTAGATCCTACACTTTCCAGGGGATCCAACCAATTGCTTCATTTCCCCTCCAGCATTGCCAACTGTGGGCACCCAGCCAGCCCTCTCAAGTCTACACCACACTCCTTACCAGTCGGTTAGTACTGAAGATGATTCTTCTGTCAGTCCGAGGTTATAAGGCTTCTCTCTCTCACTACTGTTCAGTTGTTTGTTCTGGGTGATTTCTCCACAATTTAGTTGTAATTCCACATTAGTCCTGAGAAGAGGTCAGTATTGCTTCCACTCACTCCTCCACCATCATGCCTCTTCCTCACCCATAACTTTTTTGAACAATGTACTCACCACTTTGTTCCACTACCTTCTGCCATTTTCAGGCAACTTCATAATTCCATCTTCCCCAAAATTTTTTATCTTTTTAAGAAAAGAACTACGTCAAGTACCTTTTGCAGTCTTCCAAGGAACTGAATTATTTTCCATCACTAGAATTTTTTGAAGACCTAAATAAATGGATATCTGAAGGTGCAATGTCTGGTAAATATGGCAGATGAATCAGCACTTCCCAGCCAAGCTGTAAAGTTTCTGCCTGGTCATCAAAGTAACATGTTGTCTTTAATTATTCTGATGGAAGGTGGTGTGCTCTCTTTTGACTAATTCTGTATGCTTTTCATTAAAGGCTGTTTCGGTTGGTCTAACTTGGAGTGGTACTTGTTGGAATTAATTGTTTGGTTTTATAGAAGGAGCTAACAATAGAGGATTCCCTTCCTCTCTCACCATATGCATAACATCACCTTCTTTGGACAAAGACTGGCCTTTTGTGTGGTGGGTGGTTCTTATTGTTTGCCCCATAGTCTCTGCTATTACACATTATTATAAAGTATCCACTTTTTACTATCCATCACAATTTGTTTTAAAAATGGAATGTTTTCATTACCTTTAAGTAGGGAATCACATGCAGAAATACGGTCAAGAATACTTTTTTCACTTAAGTTCTATAGAAACCAAACCACAAAGCAGTTAACACAGCCAAGCTGGTGCTAATTTTTTTAAATGCCTGATTTGGATATTTTGAGTATGTCATTTATCTTCCATGTGGTATAATGTTAATTGTTCTCAATTAATGTTTTGATTTTGTTGCTCTCAACTTGAAGTGGTCTACCTACCATGGAGCATTGTTCAATGAGAAATTCCCAGCATGAAACTTCTCAAACCATTTTTGACACATTTGATCACTCACAGCACCTTCTCCACACACTCCACACATTTTTTGTGTTTCAGTTGAATTTTTAGCTATCTTAAAATAACAATGTATGATATGCCAAAAAGTTGCTCGTTTTCTTCCCTCTTAAATATTAAAAGGGTTACACAAAAATTCAACAAGTTTGATTGTATTTAAATGCACACTGGTATGACAGTTGTCAAAATACAATCAAACATAATTGTTTACAATGAAGTTAAAGACAACTAAGCACTACTAGAGCCATCTGAATAAACAAACAACAAACAAACAAAAAAAACTTTGGGCCAACCCACATGTTTTGTGAAAACTCTCCCTTTAAAGCCAAAATTAAATGTGAAGACATCTATTATTACGCCTTATGAAAATGTTCCAAATATTTCAGCAGTTATTTGCAAATATTTTTATTAAGGAAAAGAATTATTAAGCTCCTAAAATAAACCACATGCTGTTATAGTACCAGTGACTTGCTTGCTAAATTGTAGAAACCACACAAAATAGTCTAGAGGAATGTGTTTCCATTGCTATGGTAAAATTAATTGATTGAGGAGTTAAAACATTGTTTATATTTGCATCTATTATTGTTGCAGCTTTACAGAGTAAACAAAACCATGTTTAAGTCTATATTTGCTTATGTTTAAACATTTTCTATTATTGTGAAAGTACAGATGTGATTTAGAGAAGAAAAACTATACATTTTATCATATGTATAGTTCATATATATAAACAACATAATATGAAGCATGCATATTACATAATTATATTTGCTTATAAAACCACCACAGTTTAAAGGTGTTTGGCTACGTTATCCCAAGCTTTTTCAGAAAACTAAATGGTATACTCACATTACAGCATTTCTTTTTTTTTTTTAATTTAGTTACTTTTCAAGTACATTTTTTTTCTCTCCGCCCTCGCCCGATCTCCCCCCTCCCTCCCATTCCCCCCCACAGTAAACATCTCTGTGTCTTTCATACTTGTTCCTCAAAATCCCTCCCCCTTTTTCCCCTTAAGTTCCCTTCCCTCTCCCCTCTGGTCGCTGCCCACTTGTTCTCTATTTCAGCGTCTTTGTTTTTATTCTGTTTGCTTGTTTGTTTTATTCTTTAGCTTCCTGTCAAAGGTGAGATCATATGGTATTTGTCCTTCAATGCCTGGCCTATTTCACTCAGCATAATGCTTTCCAGTTTCATCCATGTTGTTGCAAAAGGTAGTAGCTCCTTCTTTCTCTCTGCTGCATAAAATTCCATGGTGTATATGTACCACAATTTTTTGATCCATTCATTTACTGATGGGCACCTAGGTTGCTTCCAACTCTTGGCTATTGTAAATTGTGTACAGCATTTCTATTTGATCTACTTTCTCTTTGTTTTTCTTTTCCCTTTTAGGGAGACCCACAACTTTATCTGAGTTGATGGGGAAAGCTGATATGTGGCTCATTCGAACCTATTGGGATTTTGAATTTCCTCGCCCACTCTTGCCACATTTTGAATTTGTTGGAGGACTCCACTGCAAGCCTGCCAAACCTCTGCCCAAGGTAAACCTGTCCCTGTTTGCTCTACTTTGTTTACTTTGCATATTTAGTAGTAATTATCCTGTCTTCTTCATTTAGAAGGTCTGATCACAGTGCGATATGGGAATAGAAGGAAAGTAACATGACAATTAGAAGCTCATATATTTCTATCCTGTTACAGGAGTCTGAATGTCATGATCACTATAGCATAAAGAGTTATACTTGGCAGGCTTTGGACATCAATTCAGTTAAATTAAGGCCTTGTTAATTCAATGCATAAGAAAGTATCAGCCATGATTCAAAGAACATTTTTATCATCACTAGAATACTGCAAGGATAAGTGATGGGTATGTAGAAGAATAGACACAATGTTTGCTCTCACACACAAGATATTCTACTTGAAAAGATCTAAGCAAGTAATAAAAATTGTGTGAAAAGTATCATAATAAAGAAACAACAAAGCCCTGTTTGGTGTAGTTCAGTGGATTAAGCACAGGCCTGCGAAGCAGAGGATCACAGTTCGATTCCCACTCAGGGCACACAACTGGGTTGCAGACCAGTTCCCTGCAGGCCACTTCCCAGCAGGGGACCCATGAAAGGCAACCATACATTAATGTTTCTCTCCCTCTCTCCTTCCCTTCCCCTCTAATGATAAATAAATAAAATCTTAAAAAAAAAAAAAAAGGAACCACATAATGCTACTATAATCCTAGAGAATATCCCATGGGAATGGATCATCCCGCATCAGGAGTGACAACAGCAATCAGGCATAGGTGAGCATAAAAGATCCCTTTTACTGTCCCTTTAACAACAAAAAAGTGCTATATACACATGAACAAAAATGTCTCTGTGGAAGTTGGGATCTAGCATTACATGCCAACAGACCAGGGAAGAATCTCGCCCAACTATGTACATTACGTAATAGGCAGAGAGACACCAGAACTGTCTGTGATGTCTACAGGATATTGTGAATTGTTCCCACCCCTCCTGGCTGCAGTCCAGGAGCATGTACAAACCCTGACTTGGGCAGGCACCTATGGCTTAGGGAGCTGTTGTGGAAGTCAAAGTTTCCATGGGAGATGTTCCAACACACTAGTGGAGCACACTATTGGAGCACAATATATGCATTTAAATGCTTTGGTATGAGGTAGAGAGAAGCTTGACTTTTCCAGCATCACTGCTCCTCCAAGACAGCACAGATGAAAGCTCAGCGAGAGCCCATGATTTCTTCAACAGGGGATAGGACAAGTGAGTTCGTGGAGGGTGAGCTTTCCCTGGTGTGCAAAAGAGCCCTTTGGAAATGAGCTTCTGAAAGGCCCATTTCACTCACACAATATCCAAAATATGAAATTAGGAGCTCAGTAAGTGGTGAAAGGGAACAGATCAGGAGAATAGCACATAAGATGCCCAGAGGACATTGAAGAGACACAGTTCCTGCTGACTGCACTCCCTCCTCCATCAGGAAGCCTGACCACAAACTAGGAAGAAAACCTCTCTTACAGATCCCTCAACTGGGCTGTGGGCACCAAAAGAAAACTGCATTCCAAACCCATACATCCTGCCCTCTACACTCAGCTCCATGTACAAACTGCTAAGCTTAGCAGCAAGAACAACATTTAGGAGAAGGCTTCAGATCAAGAGCAGAATGCAAGCAAGCATTTGCTCGCAAGAGAGAAACTACAAACTGGAGCTGTAGCACCACCTTCAGGGAAATAGGGAGGCTCTCAGCATATGGCCTGGTGCTTTATAGGATGGAAGAAGGACATCCAGATTTAGGAATTCACCCACAAGAGAGAGACAGAAGCAGGGAGCTAGCATATTTATACAAGTCCTGAAAAAGCCTTATCTGTGTCAGTATTGACTAATGGTATTTCTTCCTTGGAAGCACTAAAGATGAAAGTAGGTGACTGCTAATTCAAACACACAAAAAAAAAAACAGCGCTGCAAAATTTTCAAGGGCATGAAAAACTAAAAAACTTAAATCACCAAGTTTCACAATAATCCTCCAGCAACCAAATGCAGGAATGAATATACACAATTTACCCCCTGAAAATTCAAACTAGCTATGTGAGAAAAGCCAGTGATCTAGAAAGAAACAGAACCTTGTGTACTGTCAGTAGAAATGTAAAATCGTTGCACCCACTATAGAAAACTGTATGGATATTTTTGAGAAATTAAAAAAGATCTACCATATGATCCAGAAATCCTAATTCTGGGTATATATCCCAAAGTAAAAAAAAAAAAAAACAGAATATTAAAATATATTTCTAAACCCATGTTTATTGCAACATTATTTACCATAGCCAATAAATGGAAACAACTTAAGTGTCTATCAACAAATGAATGGGTAAAGAGATGTAAACTACACAGCAAGACATAACACACAAAACAGAATATTATACAGTCATGAGAAAAAATGGAAATCCTACCATCTGGGACAATACAGATAAACCATGAAGGCAATATGCTAAGTGATATAAGTCACAATGAAAAAAGACAAATAATATTGTGGCAGTGACTTTCCTCACAAGTACCCCTATGTGCCATTGATGAGAGTGAACATGACTGACACTTATTGTGATCTGCTTGGGGAGGGGAGGGTGCCAGTTTCTCAGGGGAAAAAGGTGTTGAGCCCCTTCTTCTAAAGGCTTTTATTGGGTTGTAAAATATGGGAATACAGGGAGGCAAGGATCAAACAATAGATAACATTTCAAAGAAATCTGAGAGCTTAGTCTGAGTCACAGTTTGTCAGGAGTAGAGTTTTAGGGTTTCCTGCTCGAATTCTTAACATATGAATGAAAGCACTCTTATCAGAGCAGATTTCAAAGGTTTATCAGGAAGTCTTTGTGATGCCAGATTTTTCCCCAGGACACACTCTAGCAAGACAAGGAGCTGTACCCCTCCTCATCAGGTATTCAGGCTTAAGTGGATTAGAGCCAGGAAGTGCTACTCCCAGAGGACAAGGGAACTTGAGCTATCTCAAAGCTGGGGGGCAGAGTCTATTGTTCTTTGTTGCAACCTCCCTTCCCGACTTCTTCCATGATGGCCTCCGAAGTGATCGTGTCTGGCCTAGGTTGCCCCTCGTCTGTGGGGTTTTACCTGTCAAGGACTGCTGACCATACTTTGAGGGCAGGGAGGAAACTGAGGCAGCATTTGCTACCAGAGACAAGCTTTGTCTCCTATGGCTCGCATTCCAGAGGTCACTGACTCATCTTTAGCCACAGGGGGTAAATAGGTACAATTCCAGAAACCAGGCAGAGTGGTCCACAATATAAAGTGTCATGCACTTATAAGTGGAATGTAAAAACACAAGCTCAGTGGGGACTTCCGCCAAGATGGAGGCATAGGTGGAAGCACTGCACCTTCTCAACAACCAAGTTTAAAAACAACAAAGTTTTAGCAATAAAAATGCATCCAAACCACAGAAAATTGAATTACACGGAAGTGTGACAACAACGAACCCTTCAGCAGAGCAGGGGCAGGCAGGAAAGATCCACCAGACGAACCCGGGCGTGCAACCCAGGCTTGCAACCCAGGCTTGCTGGCAGCAATAGGCAGATCCCAAGTGTGGAGTAGCGGGCTGACCCACTGAGGGCTGACCACAGTCACACATTCGAGTGCAGATAAACCGGTGAAGGATCAAAGCAGTGAGACAGACTGAGCAGGCCCCAGTGGCAGAAAGTGGCAGAGGGGACCGCCATTGTCCCTCTGTGACCATGCACCCACAAACAGCATCACAAACCAGTGCCCTGGGTGGCCTCTCTCTGACCCACCCCCACATATAGCATCACAAGCCAGCAACCTGGGTAGCCCCGCCCTGGTGAACACCTCCTGGTACATAACAGGCAGGAACAGATCAAAACATGGCTCAAGAACAACTCAGAGCCCCAGAGCCGATAAATCTAAGTGATGAAGAAATAGCTAAACTTTCAGATGCACAGTTCAAAACACTGATGATAAGAATGCTCACAGAACTGTTTGATTATAGTCACAAATTAGAGGAACATATGAAGGCTAAACTAATTGAAATGAAGGGAAATGCACAGAAAAACAATAATAATGGGAAGGAAACTGGGACTCATATCAAAGGAGTGGACCAGAAAGAGGAAAAAAATGACCAAACAGAAAAGGATGAAGAAACAAGAATTCAAAAAAATGAGGAGACGCTTAGGAATCTCCAGGACATTTTTAAACATTCCAACATATGAATTATAGAGGTACCAGAAGGGGAAGAGGAACAGCAAAGAGTGGAAAACTTATTTGAACAAATAATAAAGGAGAGACCTTCCCCAATCTAGCAAAGAAAATAGACTTCCAGAAAATCCAGAAAGCTCAAAGAGTCCCAAAGAAGTTGTACCCAAGAAGGAACACACCAAGGCACATCATCATTACATTAGCCAAGATTAAAATGAAGGAGAGAATCCTAGAAGCAGCAAGACATAAGGGGACACTCACCTACAAAGGAGTTCCCATCAGACTGTCTGTGGATTTCTCAAAAGGGACCTTACAGGCAAGAAGGGGCTGAAAAAAAGTATTCCAAGTTATGAAATCCAAAGACCTACATCCAAGATTGCTCTATCCAGGAAAGCTTTCATTTAGAATAGAAGGACAGATAAAGTGCTTCTCAGATAAGATCAAATTCAAAGAGTTCATCATCACCAAGCCCTTATTATATGAAATGTTAAAGGGACTTACCTAAGAAAAAGAAGATAAAAAAGATGAACAGTGAAAGGACAGCAAACTCACAGTTACTAAGAACCACACCTAAAACAAAAACAAACTAAGAGGACAGCTAGATCAGGAGTAAACCATAGAAATGAAGACCAGATGGAGGGTTAGCAACAGGGGAGTGGGAGAAGAAGAAGAGGGGAGAAGGTACAGAAAATAAGTAGTAGAGATGGTAGGTAGAAAATAGATAGGAGGAAGGGCAAGAATAGTATGAAAAATATAGAATCTAAAGAACTTGAGACTTCCTGTTAAAGGTGAGATCATATGGTAAAAGATTGGGGTACAAATCTTTATAAAGAATTATACTCATATAAAAAAAAAAGAACTTGAGACATGTGGTCATAATCTAAAGGGGGGAATGTTGGGGGAGGGGTGTGCAAGGTGGAGGGGAGTACAGGGTGGAGGGGAATGAAGGGGGGAAATAGAACTGTAATGGCATAATCGATAAAATATATTTTTAAAAAAGAACAGCCATGGGGATGTAAAGTACAGCACAGGAAATGGAGTGGCCGAAGAACCCTATGCGTGGCCCATGGACTTGAACAATGATGGAGGGAGGGGTGGCTTAAGGGAGAAGGAGGTGCAGAGTGTAGGGGGACAAAGGGAGAAAATCAGAATAACTGTAATAGCATAACCAATATAATATAATTAAAAAATATAAATAAATAAATAAAATAATAAAAACACAAGCTCATAGGAACACAGAGTAGAATGATAATTAGTATAGAGTGGTGAAAAGAACACAGGAGGTTGAGAAGTTGATCAAAGGGCACAAACTTGCAACTCAAATATGATTAACTTCAGGAGATATAATGATTGTAGCCAGCAGTCCTCTGTTATATACTTGAAGGTTTCTACAAACTAGAAATTAAATGTTCTCACCACACACACAAGAAAATAATTAGGTGGCCAAATGGAGGTGTTCACTAATATTAAGGTCATACTCATACTATAATATGTAAATTAATCAACTCAACACACTTTGCACATTAAATTTACACAATGTTGATGTCAATTGTATAGTAATTTTTCAAACAAAAGCATAAAATAATGATTAAAATGAAATATTAAACTTTTCATGTTAAACGGTTAGGTTATTATTTTCCAGAGAGAAACAACAAGTTAAAACAAATGATCAAAGGGGCAGAAGAAATTAGTATAACATTTGGGCCAGATGTTCATTAAACTTTTCACTCTTTACATATGTGTGGTGAGGGTATAGTAAGTACATTGAACAATTAGAAATTTCTGCAGTACAGAAGGTAATGAAATTTGAAAACTGATAAGGATTGGGGAACACAAAATAATTCTGAAATAATTTGGGGGGAACATGAGTTTACCAGGAACTTCATATACATTGAACTGAGCCACTCATCAGGGTGATCAGATCTCTGCTGCAGAAGGCCCAGCTGTACCTGTCCCACCATGGGGCATGCGATCCCTGGGGGACTCAGTGAGGTGGTGATGAGGGTCCCTCACAGCTACTTTCATGTGGCACATTCTACTAATTGAATATGATTTCAGAACAAAAGTGTCATTTGTAAATAAGCCAGAAAATAGTCACTTAAATAAGTACCTATACAAGTACACTTCTGGAATCTTACAGCTATTTCATGGAAATTTCAGACAATAATACCAGACTCATGAATTATAGTGATTCTCCAGGTTTATAGAGTGATTTAGGGGGAGAGGTGTGAAATGTCACCATAAAAAGACCACGAACTCTCATTCATGCATGCACACACTGAATATATACCTACATGTAGAGAAAGTCCTCCTGAAAGGTAACTGAGGGTTGCTGGAGCAGCTTCAGAACAACAAAAGCAGAAAGATTGCATAGAGAAAGTTGAGAACCTGAGAGAACTCTTTGCATTCTGTGGAAACTCTTTGGGATTGGAGGTGCCAACAAGTGCCATTGTTTACATTCTCTTTCCACAGAGAACATGGCCAGAAATTTAATTCAAGTGCAGTAGTCCATGCGCAAGTGCATGCTGCTCATCCCACACCCACTCTAAGCTCAGACAGCCAGATAGCCATAACACTGCTGCAGCCACATGCCCCTGGCAGCTCCCAACCCAGCCAGCCAGCCTAGCAGGGTTCCCCTGGGGTGTGCACTGTGGGAAACTCAGCCTATGTATGCCTTCCCTGTGGCTAGCCTGTGTGCCTTAAGCAACCACTTCAAAAGCCATTCCATTGGGACAGGTAGCTCTTTATCTAATCCTTAAAAATAAATACAGAAAATAAAACAAATGAGAAAACACAGAAATATGATTCCAATGAAACTATAAAAAAACTCAGGAGTAAAACCTCTAAAGAAAAAAGATAAATAATTTGCCTGATAAATTATTCAATACAATGGTGATGAGGATGGTCATTAAACATGACAAAAAATAGAAGACCATAGTCCATAGTGAGAACATTAACAAAAAGTTACAAAATATAAGACAATCATCTGAACTGAACAATACAAAAACTAAAATGAGAAACATATATATGTAGAAGAATCAACATATTAAATAATAAAGAAGAATAGAGTAGCAACTTGAAAGATAGAAATGTGAAAATCAGGAGAGAAAAAAAATAAAGAATTTTTTAAAAAGCAAGAACAGTTTAAGAGTTCTCTGGAACAACATAAAAAATACAACCATTATAGGAGTCGTACTTTTGTTGTATAGGAGAAATACAACAATTCACATTATAGGAGCCCAGAAAGACAAGAGAGAGACAAAGGGGCAGAAAAACTATTTGGAAACAATAGCTAAAAGCTTTTCTAACCTGGAGAAGGAAACAAGCACCCAGGTCCAGGAAGTTCAGAGTCTAAAACAAGAGCAACACAAAAATATCTTCACTATGATATGTTATAATTAAAATGACAAAAACTAGTGATAAATAAAGGATCTTGAAGGTAGAAAGAGAAAAACAGTTAGTTACCTACAGGGAAACATCATAAAACTATCAGCTGATTTCCAAGTAGAAAAGTTGCATGCCAGAAGTTTGTAGCAGAATGTATTTCAGTTGCTAAAAGAATAGAACCTGCAAACTAGAATACTCTAACAGACAAGCTTGTCATGGAGCATCAAAGAAGACTAAAAATTTATTTAGATAAGCAAAAATTAAAGTTCATCACTAGTGTATCATTTATATGAGAAATGTTAAAAGGCCTTTTTTAAGCAGAAATAAAAAGTTCATAACCAGGCATAAGAATGAAATCCCACTGGTAAAGCTAACCGTATAATAAATACAACAGACCAGCCACTTAAAAAGTATTAGGGGGGAAAAAAGACAACTGTAACTGAATAACAACAACAAAAGAATCAAACACCTAGGCAGAAATAAATAAATAAATAAATAAATACTAAATATTCACCATGGAAAATATGGTCATTAATATTGTAATAAATATGTACAGTGGTAGATGGTACTAGAAATAGTGGGGGATCACTTTGCAAACTATACAATTATGTAACCGCTATGCTGCACATCTGAAACTACTGTAAAATAATATTGAATGTCAACAGTTGTTTAAAAACAAAATAAAATAAGAATTTTTTTTTAATTAGTATAATGATTTAAACACAATATTAGCAAAATAACAATAAGTACATAGGGCATGCACAACAAAAAAAAGGTTGTAAAATATGATGTCAGAAACAAAACATAGAGGGGGCAGTAAAATATAGCTCTTCTGTAATGTTTGAAGGATCACAAAAATGTATGTGACTTACAATAGAAGCTATAGGTATAGATCAAAATATATAAACCCCATGGTAACAACAAATTATAAATCTATAAAACATAGCCCCCCAAGACAAAGAATAAGAACCCCTACAAAAAGAAAAAAAAGAAGAAAATGTCCTGGTTGTTTTGGCTCAAGGGAGTGAGCAAAGACCTGCAAAACCAATGAAAAAGAAAAGCTAAACCAAACCATCAGGCCAAAAGGGACAGATCAATAAAGGAAGAGAGAAATAGAAAAGAACTACAAAAGCTACTAAAAAACAATGACCAAAATGACAAAAGTACATCTATCACCTATTACTAATAGGTGTACAAAAGTACACCTATTACTTTCAATGTAAATGGAATCAATTCTCTAATAAAAATACATAGTGAGGGGATCCAAGTCGGCTGCAGAATAGGTGAAGATACACACACTTTCAACTTGCGTGAAACAGGATTTACAGCTAAATTAAAGAGCAATTAACTTTCAATGACCCAATGAAAGATAGCTGAATAGGAGTATTACACCCAAAAATCTCTAGGAGAGGCTACACAGAGACTGGTAATCAGGGCAGAGACACAGAGAGGGCTGGCCCAGCATGCAGGTGGGCCAGCTGAGCAGCTGGAAGGATTCATTGTGAAATCACTCTTGTGTGACTGCATGAATCTCCCCTAGGGAACATTCAGGTCTCAACCACATGTCAGGACCCCCAAACAAGGGAACCAGGGCCAGAAAGAGAGGTCTGCATAGTATCAGGCAGTGACAATCACCAGGGACTCTACTCTGTCTGCTGGAAGGACAAGGGAGTCTGTTAGCATCCCAGGTGTTCTCCTAAAGGGCCAACACAAAGGAGCTCACTCTTTGGCACTCGCCCAGGGCTTTGGTAGTCTTAAGCCAAATCAGGGCGTACACAAGCCACAAAGAGAAGATTGGGGAGGTGAGGCTCCAGGAGGAGATCCGGAGGATCCACAACTGAGATACAAGTCCTAAGTTGATGTCCACAAAATGCTTGCCTTAGCAGCATCACGGCTCTTGTAGCCTCATGCCTATGGCTTCGTTTATAGAATCATCAATCTCATATTTGATCTTCCTCTTTCTTGCTCTCTTCTGTTTTCCCAACAGAAGGTAAGGTAAGATTATTACCTTAGAGAAGAACCCTGGCTTCTCAACATGTGCCCAAAGTATGAAAGTCTCACTTTTGTGATTTTTGCTTCCAGAGATACTTCAAGATGAATTTGCTCTAAGGTCCACTTATTCCTCTTTTTGGTGGACCAGAGATATCTGTAGAGGAATATTACTAACTCTTAAAGTTGGAGGAGATTCTAAGAAATGCTGAAACATCTGAACCTTAAGGACATTTTTCTGAGGGAAATAGGCCACTCACAGAAGAAAAATAATGTATTCCACTTATATAAGGTATCTAGACTACACAAACTCACAGAAACAGAAATCAGAATGACATTTTGAGGATCAGGTGAAATGGGAAAAAAAAAGGGGAATTACAGTATATGGAAGACAGTTCCCATATGCAAGATGTTAAGTTCAGATATGGGTTGAACAATAAAAACTATAAATTCTACTCCACTGTACACACAGAAATAAAAAGCTATGATGTATTTATGAAGCTACGTGTATTTATGACAATCTTTAAAATCAAGCACTACTCTAGTAACTCCTTACAATCACTAATTTTCTCTCTTTCATTTTTCGTAGCAGTGCGTTCACTGGTGTTCACTCTGCTGTTGCTCTTTTCTGATGGGAATCTTCCTTCCTTCACAGGAAATGGAACAGTTTGTCCAGAGCTCTGGAGAAGATGGTATTGTGGTGTTTAGCCTGGGGTCGATGGTCTCTACTTTGACTGAAGAAAAGGCCAATATGATTGCCTCAGCCCTGGCCCAGATTCCTCAAAAGGTTAGACAAAGTACCTTAGAGTAGAAAAACAGTGAGTGTGTTAAACTCTCTAAAGTGTCTGCTTGCAGAAATTCCTGTGTGAAAGGAAAACTCTTATGACAGCTCCACTTTATCTCAGACAGAAGTTTACAAACAAAGTGCCCATGGCAGGAGCTAAGGTGATGCAGACAGTGTTCTGTTTGGCAGTAACATGGGCATTAACATGGTGACCACAGAGAAGTGTATGTCAGAGATACAGTGTGAGGTCTGGTACTATAACAGCGCTGTAGGCAGGTCCAGATATCACCAAATTCTGCCCTGTTGGTTGCTCCTTTTTCCTGCAGGAACCCTAGGGAACTGTGTAGACTACAGATGTCCTCAGAAAGCAGTTGCATTTTAACAGTAACATAAACTAGGGATGATAACAGCCTGAAAAGCATCATGCAGGTTAGGCTTGGCAAGTATACAGGCCTCCCTTTCCTTTCTCTGAATTTTGTAACCGACCTATTCAATGTGTTCTTCCAGGTGATATTCAGAGAAAGGATGTCCAGGGCTCAGCAAGGTTCTGAAGCCAGCCTCAGTGATTTAGAGCAAGAGAAAAAGAGGCCTGTAAAAAAACAAGAGAGAAACCTCCAAGGCGGGGTGGGACATGATAAATTCTAAAGCAGGAGACATAATAGGTAGGGTGGATGTTGGTCCACCCTCAAGGTGGTCCTGTGTTATGTAAACTGTGGCCCAGAGACAACCCATCAGAAAAATAAACTATCCTGAGTGAAGAACAAAAGAACATAGTTATTTAAAAAATCAACCAAATGCAAGCCTAGTTGCGACCTTTCAAATGCCTTCTCCATAAAATATGTTAGTAAATTACCTAATACAGAAAATACACTTGACCCCTCAGGGTATTTGTGAAGTACTTTTAGATTTCTAACTGATGGAGATTTCCCCCTGTCACTTATGCTGATTTGATGGAAAACTGAGGTTACTTACCACTCACATAACAAGTAGAGGTTAACTACTTATAAACTAGGGTCTGCCCTATGAGACTTTCTTAGAAACTTCAAATTTTAAAACCAAATTTAGGTACTGGACTTAGAAGCTGCTTGGCCATTTATGATTAATTAACCACATTAGTCAATGCTCTCTATGCAACGCAGCACATTGTGAGGTGGAAACCATCAGTTGAATAAAATTTATCCTTATAATTCTATTTGATCTTTTCAGTAGCTATACTATTATTTATGAAATGCCAATTGGCTTTCAAAAGTTCTTTTACATTTTAAGAGGATTTTCAATCCCAGCGAGACTGATTACACAAAAGTCATGTAGAAATTATCACCTGAAATTTTTCATACAGGAAATAGTGATTCTTAACTAGTCATCTTGAAGAAGCTAAATTTACCCCTAAAGCAGAAATTATTTATTATTAATAATAAATTGTTAAACATCAGAATAATTTAATTTTCACAAATAACTGATAGCATTTACTTGGTAATTCAAGTTATGTAAAAGTGAAATAAAATACAATATGGAACTAGTGAATATAAATAAACCACTTCACTATTATACATAAAGAAATGAAGAAGTTAATATTACATCTAGAAGATAAGAGCTGGTACAATGAATAGTTAAAACAATATAAATGTGTAGGTTATTACTAAGGTGCTGGGTTTTACACAACAATTATGACTACCTAAAACTTTATATTTGCTTGAAAGAGTCATTGATACTCTTATTTATCTAACCCCTGACATCCTGATTGCACTCATACCTGACTGAATATAAAAATAAGTACATGTAATAGGAGTATCTCCTCCTCTTATGTCAGTCTTCTAATGGTCTTCATTATCTAACATGTCTTGTCCTCATTTCCTTCGCTGTAAGAGGGAGGGGTTGAACTAGATGTTTCTGAATCTATTTAAGGTTTAACATGTCATAATTTTGAAATTTGACTCATGGAAAGTTTATTTTCTTTACCCTAACAGGTTATATGGAGATATGAAGGCAAAAACCCAGACACATTAGGGCCAAATACTCGCCTGTATAAATGGATCCCCCAGAATGACCTTCTTGGTAAGATGCTGGAAAACACTGAAATCAGCATCAGTTCATCCAGAGTGATGAACAGTTCACTAGGAAACAAATGTTTTGAACACTTCTTATTGATACCCTCAGAAATGAAAATTAACTTCCTTATATAGATTTCACAGTCCTAGGGGAAATGAATAGGACATAACAGTTGGCATCTTATTCTACAGTCACATTCCTTATGGCCACAAAGAAAATACCTTTATTTCATGTGCAATTCCTCTGACACAGAATGTCTCCACAATTTCTGGGTTATCACACTGTCTCCTAACTTTCTCCTTACACCCAACCTTTAACCCACTAAGGGTATACGAGTGAGGAAAACATCAGCCCATCTTTTGTTTCCAGTGACTCTCCATTTTCTCTTGGAAAAAAAGTCAAAATCTCCTTCTGAACTAATAACATGTTCTTTATAACATGCAACAGAAACAGACTTTCCTCCTCTGACCCTGTGCCACCGCCATCACATTGGGTGCTGCCTTGACACCCTACATCTCAGACTCAGTGACTTCACCACTTTACAGAGAGAATATGTTCTAACATGCCTCCCCACTTTTCTGCGTGCACTTTTTAAAATTTTTATCCAGATTATTCTCTTTCAATTTGTCCACTGGAAACTTGTATACATTTTCAAGTCTTAGAAACATACCAATCTTCCATGTAAGCCTTCACTATCTCTCCAGAAGATGTAGGGGCCTCCTCCTTTGAATTCTGAAAGACTTTTTTTGTATTAATAATACTCTTTAATCAAGAGAATATGTATATTGCAGCAGGACAAAAAGTACAGGCCAGCATCTGTGGTCCTAGAATCTTCCAGGCACATCCCTACAGGCTACTTTCTTTGTTTTATTGGAAACACATCATCTCTGGAGTAGGAATCATCAAGACATGTGTGAGAAATCTTGATTTCAGAAGAGTGTGGGTAAGGTTTTCCCATGGGATCTTTTCTATCTAGCCAAGCTGGGCCTTGTAACTGGTTAAACATTGCCTGTGTCAGCAAGTTCCGTATCTCTAGCTCATAACAAGCTATCCCTAGGGACTGTCTCAGAGTCTCAAATTTTAAACAGTACTTTATAAATTGTTATATATTTTCATGACAGATTTCTCATAAACACCTACTGAAGATCATTTACCAAGTTTAATTAAGGCAAAAGATAAAACAAAACATTGCACTACTCTTTTTACTACTCTTTAAAGGGTATATGGTAGTGTAAAAGACAACAGTGTCTCTCTTAGTGGTGATATCAGGAATGAAATATAATCAAAATATAAGCCAAATATGCCAGGCCAAGTATAACTAATGACACCGTCCTCCCCTGGATTTTTTTCCACTCAACTTTGTTGCAGTACTTTTGTGAATTCTCCTGTTGTTCTCAACCTCCCAAAACTGAAGTGCCCTAGGGGTGAGATCTTGGTGCCAATCGATTGCCAAGCTCCACTCACTTTCTTGGTGAAACTATTCATGATGATACCATGAAATGCTGTCCATGGTCCAGTAGCTACACCCATTTTTGCCAGCGCATGCTTCTGAAAGACATTTTAGTACAGTCTGAAGTACATACTAATCTGTTCCTAAATGCACCTTTATTTGCAAACACTCATTTTATTCCAAGATTTATAATTCATAATTTGCTTAAATTCATCCAATTCTAGGTCATCCAAAAACCAAAGCCTTTATAACTCATGGTGGAACCAATGGCGTCTATGAGGCCATCTACCACGGGATCCCAATGGTGGGCCTCCCTTTCTTTGCGGATCAACCTGATAACATCCTTCGCATGAAGAAAAAGGGAGCAGCTGTCAGATTGGACATCCACACAATGTCTAGTGGGGATTTGCTCAATGCATTGAGGACAGTCATTAATGACCCTTCGTAAGTATCACATTTTTAATAGTATTTGTAAAAAGCTCTCTTGTCAAGGATGTATATGGGTTTCATCCCATTGTAAGAGACTGAATTTGAGATTATTAACATGATTTAAGTCATCTTAAATCTACTTTTCTTTTCAACTACTCATTTATTTCAAAGTTACATTTTAAGTCCATGTTTTTAATGGGTAGCCAAGTAGTGCAACAGTTTTCTCCTCCAGTAAAATAAAGCTTTACAGAAAATTGCACAGACACTTCCTTTAAAAAAGCATGATAGAACATATAGCAGGAATAATGATGAACTAGAAGATAAATCATAGCATCTCCCAATTTAAAACCTAACATTTCAAAAATATGAATCTCTTTATACCCAAAAACTTATTTTCTTCTAATCACTTAAACATATTTACAAGTACTTTGTACATAACTATATGTGGCATGTTTACAGACCTATGGATATATTATCAGAATATAAATTTAGGATATTTTCACCCTCCCAAAAAGACATGTCATATGCCTTAGAAGGCACTTCCCTCCCTTCCACACAAGTAACCATTAATCAATTTTCTGTCTCTATAAATTAGTCTTTGTAGACATTTCAGTATAACAAGACCATAAAATATGTGGTCTTTTGAAACTGGCTTCTTTCATATAGCGTAATTTTGTTTTTAGTTTCATCCCAGTTGTAGCTTTGACTGGCTGAATAATAATATATGATATAAATATAGCACATTTTACTTATCTGTTTATTCATTTGTGGGTATTATGCTTATTTCTAACTTTGGCTATGTTATAATAATGCTATCTAAGATTTTGTGTGAATATAGGTAAAGATGTCAGTATCACAGAAAATGTAAACACACTAAATTACTTAAACACAAACCAGACTAGAGTTTTTTTTATTTATAATTTTTAATTTATGAAATTAACTCCATGTATTACTTAGAGGGCTTGATTAAATAGAAGTGTACAACAAGATTGTGAAAAGCTACAAAAATGATCTCTTTCAACAGTGATCATAAAAAAAACTTCGGTATACTACTATCAGACACAATGGACCAGAAGCACCAATAAAAATAAACATAATTTTTTTCTCATAATAAATAGGTTAAGTTTCAAAACAATACAAATTTTAATGGGCAACACCTATTAATAAATTCCCAAATAAAAAATATATAAAAATTTTAAAAGTCCAAAATACAAATTTTTAATCATAGTAGAATGTTTTTAAAGATATTTATTCTATAATATGAAAAGGACAAAAAATGAATAAAATAAAAGATTGAAACCCTATTTGAAAATGCAACCTTTTGACATATATATAACAGTGAAGAATATAATTTTAAATACATAAGATATGAACACAAGAAAAAAATGAGGAATTCAACATACATGCTGGGACAAAAGCTAAGAATCATATTTAAAGTTTGTCAAATTGTAAAGAAAATATGTACAACCAAACTAGAAGTAAATTTTAAAATAAAAAACCTAAACTAAAAAATTGTAAATTTTTAAAATTAAGCAACACATTTCTAAATAATTCGGAGTCAGTACAGAAATCTTTATCATACATACACCTGCTTCTCAGCAATTTCACTTCTAGGTATATACACAACAGAAATGTATAAATATACAAACCAAAAGATATATACAAAAATAGTTGCAACAGCAATAGTAGAAATAGCTAAAATATATATTAATAATCCAAATGTCCATTTAACATTATGAACCAATAATGTGCTACGGTCATATACTGAATTCTCTACAGCAAAGGAATCAACTAATAATTGCTATGAAAAGAGAAAAACTAGTAAGTATTATTATACAATCCCTATACGTAAAGAAGACAAAATAATCTATGATGTCAAAGGTAACAATAGTATTATTTGAAGAGGTGATTTGTTACTAAAATATCCAAGAAAATGGGGAACTTCTGTAGCTTGTGGTATCCTGTATCAGTATCTCGGTAGGAGGTGCATTGATGTATATAATTCATTACAATTAAGTAAGTATAAAATATAAAATTTTGAGGTGCTTACTTGGGATACATACATTTTTCTTATGTTTTTATAATGAAATGAAGGGTTTACAATATACAATTTACAACTTTGCAATATACAGTATTTTGTTGTGTTTTGTTTTGGGTAGGTAGCAATTTATATTCATAGACTGATTTCTGTCTTTGCTAAGAATCTATGTAGCACAGACTCATGTGCAAACTATTATAATTTCACATGTAAATAGCATACATGATAACTCTTAATAAGGCAAATAAAGAAATAATATATATTTCGAACAAATGACTGGTTAATTACACTACTGTTACCAGCAAGCAGAGATGAAGGAATGAAGCCAAATTTAAGAAGAGTCAATGACCAATCGAGAGCTGATTTCCAACTGCCAGCATAAAAGTACAACCTCCCTCCTGCTAGAGCAGGTTGTTAGGGAGCCAGGTAAAAGTTGGGGGAAGGCTGGCTGATCTCTTCTGAGGGCCTCTTGAGGGTTATAACCTCTGTCTAAGGAACCAATGTTGCCAAGACAGGAAGGAACGCCCATGGGTCTCTGGAGAGGATTTTGGTTAATGAAGAGTCACACTGCCCAAACCAAATATCTCAGATAGTGCTAACAAACTCTCAGTATTTATAGCCTAGACGTTTCCTGGCCATAGTTGCTTTACCACACCTTCTCATCAATGAGCCACCAGGTGGGGAACAAGAGCCTCTGCTTATGAACAAACATGAAGGGAGACATCCCAACAAAAATTTCTTCATTCTTACATCAAAGCAAATTCTTTAGTCTTTGTAATAAACAAGCCTATTAAAAAGATTTCACTCATAAATGAGAGGATTTGAAATCACATCAGCAATGCACATGTATTTAAAGAACTATGGATCAAATAGGAAAAAATTCAAGAGCATAGAAGAAATGGCCTGGGCACTATTCCTGTGATCAGTTAAGGCTTTTCTGAGACATGACATTGACCCCAAGGCCTCTGTCAGAAGTTAAATGTAGTCTTGGGTGTTGCAGGGAAGCCTGCTCTAAAAGGGGGACAGAGGAGAAGGGAAGTTCACAAGTGCTGAGGTGGAAACACACTTGGCAGCTTCAGTGAACAGCCAGAAGGCACAGGTGCCAGCAAGACAGTGTGCATAGGAAAAAGAGATAGGACAGGTGGTTCCCAAGGGTCTGTCCATCGTCATGCTGAAAAATTCAACCGAGTAAATGTGAAGATGGAATGCACTGTAATAAGTGATTCATGAATGGGGCAAAAAACAGCTAGCAACTAGAAGGGTTCTCAGAGGTTTTGTACAAAATGGAAGGTTTGTGTGAAAAGAAGGATGTGGCGGAAGGATTACTAGCAAATAAAAGAAAGGATTATTTTCAGAATGGGCATGTCTTTCCACGAATGGGATTGTGTTACAAAAACACACAGAGAACAAATTTGCATCTTTGTCTCACATAATACAAGAATATAGTTCAGGGATGGTGATTATGAAAATAAGATTTGTTTCAGTTTTGTAGAGGGTAGAAATTCGGGAAATCAGAACCAGAATGTCACACCTGCAGTAGGGTGCTCAGGCTTTTTCTTGGAGAGAGAGGGTGGGGGTGGGCTTTTCCTTTTGGTGTGATGTTTATGGCTATGGGTACTGACATGCTGTCTTTCATGGGCTTAAGGGGTGGGGGAGCTGAAAGGGGAGTCCTGCAGCTTCTTCCTAAGTTCACTCCCTTTGTTCAGGTGCTATCTCTCCGTTTTCATTAGGATTCCTCCCTTCCCTAAACACCTGTGGTATCTGAAAATGCAAGGACAAGTGTCAAAAGATGTCCTAGACCAGGTTGATTAATCTAAGTATTTTCTGGTTAGGAAAGAAAGGTATAAACCATTTGCTCTCAAATTTCCTTGGTTAGAGGAGATAAGGCCTTGTGATTCACCAGCTGGCTGTAAGTTGCTCAAACTTTTTGGCCTTATTTAATAATCTTTTAAAATTACTTTATTGTTCACACTATTACAGTCATCCTAATTTTTCCCTCTTTGCCCTCCTCCACCCAGACCCTCTCCACTCCCTCAGGCAGTCCCCACACTTTAGTCCTTGTCCATGGATCATGCATATATATTCTTTAGCTACTACATCCACTATGCTATGCTTTACATCTCCATGACTATTTGGTAACAATCAATTGGTACTGCTTAATCCCTTCACCTTTTTCTCCCATCCCCCTGACACCCCTCCCATCTCCAACCATCAATCAAAAAGCTGTCTGTATCTATGATTCTGTTTCTGTTCTCTTTATTTTGTTTTTTTAATTCAAATTTTCATAGATACGTGTTAATTGCCATTTTAATATTCATATTCTTGATCTTCTTCTTTCTCTAAAAGAAGACCCTGTAACATTTCATATAATACAGGTCTGGTGAGGATGAACTCCTTTAGCCTTTTCTTGTCTGAGAATTTCTTTATCTGTATTTCAGTTCTAAACAATAGCTTTGCAGGAGGAGTAATCTTGGTTGTAAGTTCTTGCATTTCATCACGGAATATTTATTGCCATTTTGTTCTAGCCTGCAAAGTTTCATTTGACAAATCAAATGATGGTCTTAAGGAAGCTCCCTTGTAGGTAACAGACTGCTTTTTCACTTATGTATTTTCAGATTCTCTCTTTGTCTTTCACCTTTGGCATTTTAATTATGATGTGTCTTGGGTTGGACCTCCTTCGGTTTATCTTCTTTGTGACTACACTTTCTGAACTTATATGTTTATTTCCTTCACTAAGTTTGAGAAGATGTGTGTCGTTATTTTTTCAAATAGGTTTTCAATTTCTTGTTCTTTCTTTTCTCTTTCTGGCACCACCAGGATGCCAATATTGCTATGCTTGAAGGTATCCCAGAGGCCACTTACACTACCCATGTTATCCCTAGATCAATCAGCTGAAAAGGCTGGCTGTGACCACTGACCTCCAACCTCTCACCATTGTAGAAGATCAGTGGTGCACAGGCCCACTCCACAGAACAGCACTTACATCAGCAGGGCTCTGGTACCTGAGAGTCCACCCCTTGGGTTTGTTGCCTGTGTAGACAGTTAGGTGGTGGTGCTCCAAAATGGTATGTAGCTACCCACCATGTACACTGTCTCTGTGGTCTCCTGGAATTTAAAGGCCAAGATCAGCCAGCACCTCTGTTCTGTGCAGGGCCACCCAGTATAAACTGCAAAACAACCTGCAAATGGCTGTCGTTTGTGCTTGGTGTGGAGGTGTCCAAGCAAGGCCAAGCTGTGACCAGTAACAGCTGCTGCTGGTGCCAAGCCTCTAGCCACTTAGCAAGAGATACAAGGCTCACTGCGGCCAGATGGTACTTGTTTGAGAGAATTTAGGAAAATCTGAGGCATAAGCTAAGACAAGCCATTCATTGGAAAAGCCACTGTTAACAGCTTGGGGGTGCCTGGAAGTTAGGTGGGGCAGAGCCTCAGAAAATCACAAGACTGGGGCAAATAGTGTGAGCAAGGTTGATGGAGTCTCAGATATGGCACCTCTCAGACCACCCTGTGAAGGAAGGGGTCAGAAAAGGACCAATGGCCTCTTTCACTGCTTTTGTCTGGGAGAAAACTGCTGCCCACCTCTTGCCCTAATATGAGACAATTCAGTTCCATCTCATATGTCTCTGATGTTTTTCAACATGCTACTTCAATGGAGCTCAGAGGGAGTGAGTCTGAGCAGGTCTGTGTGTGGGCCCATTGAGAGAAACTGTGCAGCAAACTAGCAGTTTCTGTCTTCCACAGCCTCAATTCCCACTGGTTTCTAAAGCCCTAAGTTATGAGCACTGATTCTCCTAGCACTGAGACCCAGGCTGGGCACACATGGTATGGGGCTGGGACCCCTTGCTTCAGAGATATCCCCCCTGATCTTTATCTGCCCCATGTGGGTGTGAGACCAACCTGTTCTGCATCAACACCCTTACAAAGAGCGTCAATTTTTTTTTAATTCCATACATGTAGGACTTCCATTAAGCTCAATTTCTGGCAATTCTGAGTAAAGGTTGTTCTGTAGTTTAGTTGTAATTTTGATGTGGTGATGTGAGGAGGCAAGCCCTGTTTACCTAGGCCACCACCCTACCTTTCACCTTATCTCAGTTTCCTCATTCCACTTGCTCAGGAGTTTTCCTAGCTTCTTACTTTCCTGTCTAAATGGCAAGGGTTTACAATGCAGATGGCATCTTCTTCGTATGCAAGATACACAGGACCCAAGTGTCAGATTACCTCATTGGATTGATCAGAAAATTCCAGACTGATTACTAAGCATCATATTTATGGAAGAAGTGGAAAATGCAATGAAATCTGGTATTAAATCAAGGTTTGGCATCATGTTTTTTTTGCAAAGTAATGCCACCTAGGGCCCAAGGGTTGTTTTTTTGTTTAGTTTTTTGGTTTTGGGTTTTTTTGTTTGTTTCTTTGTTTTTTAGTTAACATCAGCTAGGGTCTTGTTGGCCTAAACAGATTTGGAACTTGTTCTAAAAGGATTGAGTAGCCAAGCAGTAATTTCAGACAGGAGAGTGTCATAATTTTATGGGTTTCAAAGCAATGTCATTCTGGGTGAGAAACACCCAGTAGGTCACAGAGAAGAGCAGAAGCTGAGGGATGAGTGAGGACATGTTTCTCCCGCCATGATATAATTTCTCTCCAAAAACTTTGAAAGCATTGTCCTAAAACTGCATTTCACATTCTAAATTGTTTCTAGGAAAGAGTATCCAAAATTATGAAAAACATATTTGAAGTTTATTTCAGCCAATAAGAGAGGACTGGCCCAAACAAATCAACAGATGAGAAAATGCTCTGCAAAATGACACTGTGGCAGTTCTTTTTTTTCTATTTAGAGTCAAAGGAGAGAATGTAGGAAAGGTTATATGAAGTCCATTTGTGGTAGATTAAGGAGGTGGAAGAAAGTAGAGGTGGGTCAGGAAGGGGGAAACTCTAGGATAATACCAAAAGTGAAATGGAGAGGTACTGCTTTTACATTGGCAGGTATAGAATACATCTTTCACACTGGTGGGGATAGAATAGGTAACATTTTACATTTATAGTAAATGCTGCTGGTATGTGGGGGCAACAAGAGATGTTTGAGGTCATTATGCTCTGCTGCCCAAAGTCATGCCTTTGAGAAATTACTCAGGCATTTCAAAGGTATGTTATCCTCCATGCATAAGAACAATGGACTGGCTCGTTTAAGGTACAGATTTACCTTCTACTAAGGAAGCCATTGGCCTGAGATGAGACTACTCACCATGACCCACCCAGTTACAGATTTATGATCAGATCATTCTGAGTGGTGACCTTGTGTCACTGAACTTGTCCACCCTGCTGTGTAGCCCCTTTATTATTCACAGGAATACTCATTAGAATGGATCCCATGATTCCTCTGCGAAAAAGATGTTACTCTCCCACCTTATCTCCCATTTTCACTTTGTAAAATATTTGTCATCATAAAATTTCAACTTTAAAGTGAAACCATCCATGAAGACCCAAATAAAAATATACCTCTTCTGCAATTCTATGATATTTATTTGAAACACATGTATGACACTTCAGGAACCTTTCATAGGAATAACTGAATCAGGTATATTAATTCCTTTCAATGTTAGTACCTTTGTGTTTCTCCTTCAGATATAAGGAGAATGCTATGAAATTGTCTAGAATTCATCACGACCAGCCAGTGAAGCCTCTGGATCGAGCTGTCTTCTGGATCGAGTTTGTCATGCGCCACAAAGGAGCCAAACACCTGCGGCCAGCCTCCTATGACCTCAACTGGGTCCAGTACCACTCTTTGGACGTCATTGGGTTCCTGCTGGCCTGTGTGGCAACTGCTATACTAGTTGTCACAAAATGTGTTCTCTTTTGTTGCTGGAAGTTTGCCAAAACGGGAAAGAAGGGGAAGACGGAGTAGTGTTTCTAAGCCTGAAGCTGATCTACCTAAGAGTTGGGACCCCTCCAGCTTATTCCAGCAGGAAGTACTTGCTCCTCCTTGGACAAAATGACTTTGCACAATTTGGCTTCACATTTCAAAATTTGTTTGCAAGTGATTTCTACCTGTTTAAGGTTTATACATATGTCATTCCAAAGATAAATTTGGTAAAAATAAAATGAATAAAACCACATCGATTTATATATATTTATATATTTCAATTTGTTATTCCCATTTTAAAGATATTCAGGAAAGAAAAGTTCAACTGTCTCAAGCATTACACAAGGACACAAGAACTGTAAGTATTCTGTCTACATGTCAATATTATTTTCCAAATACTCAGAGTATTTTAGCTACATTTTGCTGCAAATTTCTGTATTTTTATCTTTTTCTAATGCAACTATTCAATAATTAGAAATGTGTACAAACATTGAACTTTCCATTTGATTTTGGGAGACATGACAGGCTCCCTGCTTTTGCTGTACATCCAGACTCAGCATCACTTGTGATTTAAAGACATGCCATGCTGCTTGCTTTCGACCAATTTAAGTTAATTTTCCACCAAAACATACATGCAGTTTGAAATATAACAAGAGCTAGCACCCTGTTATAAAACAGAGCTATTTATGAATGACCGGTATCAGTATCTAATCTCTTCACCTCAGAGCCCCTTAAAAATTCATCTGGTTGTTTTCACTTTCATTTCAGCTTTTAATAATGGATGTCTACTTCCAATTTTAGACTTGATCATGGAGAACCCACACTCTAAAGGGAGTTACTGAATTTGTGTCCTCTCAGATGTGAGTGCCCACATGTCCACTTCTTACAAAACAAAGAGCAACATCTCTCATTTACAGGCAGACATGGGGAGCAATTCAACGTTTCAGTAGAAGGGAGTGTGAAACAATGATTGTTATTCCACGTGACCACACTAGATCTGCACGTCTCATTCCTTCTCTCTTTCCTCAGAAGCCTGCTGTTCCATCCCTCCCATTAACCTAATATAAAAACATTTCATCGTTTAGCATGCCAAAAAAAGAGGATAAAATCATCTCTTTCTTCTAAACCTAGGCACACTATGACAGACCATAATATATACCAGTGAAAAAATAAATACAAAGTCATGCAAATTTTATTGGAATAGAAAAATCAAATCATAAGGAATTTTCAAAGCCCCCCTAAAACAACAGGATTGAAGCCGTCCAGGAGAAAACACCACTCCTGTCTTTCTTGGTCAAAAAACCATCAGCTAAGTCTCCCAGTAAACATTCTCCAGCATAAGCAAGCATTCATTTTAGAAACAAAGTAAAACTTCAGTGATGGGTGTTATCCCTCAACAATATTATCACTGAAATCTCCATATACCTCTTCTAATGATTTAAAACAACTTTAAAGAAAAACAGAAGTAATGCATTGCCATAGTAGATGGTAACATGAAATCACTCATATGTAATAAATACATACCTATCAATAATCAGTTTATGTAAATGGCTTAAATATTTCAATTCAAAAGATATACGGTAGATGAATGGAAAAGAAAATAAGACCCATACACACATTGTCTTTAAGAAGCCCACCTTAGAAGAAAAGATACACACAGACTACAAGTAATGGGATGAAAAAAATATTCCCTGGAAAGGGAAAGGAAAAAAGCTGGGTTAGTAATACTGAAATCTGACACAATAGATTTTAAAACCAAGGCTATAGTAAAAGACAAAGGACACTACCAAATGACAAAAGGAACAATGTAACAGGAGGATATATCCTTAGCAAACACCCAACATTGGAGCATTTAAAGAAGTAACGCAAATCTTGAGGTACAAAAAAAGGAGAGATTGAGAAAAATACATTTATACTAGGGGTTTAAAAAACCACACTGATTTCAGTGAGTACATCTTTTAGGCAGAAGACCAACAAGAATGGCAGATTTAAATGACCTACTAGATCTGAAGGATTTAATAGATATTTTCAAAGCACTTCATCTCAAAGCCACAGAATATATATTCTTCTCAAGCCCACTTGCGAAGTTTTCTAGGATAGACCACATGTTATGACACAAAACAAGTCTCAATAAATTTAACAACATTGAAATCACATCAAGTATCTTCTCTGACCACAATCCTATGATACTGGAATCAATCACAAGAAAAAAACTGAAAAAATACAGAGATATAGAAGCTAAACAACATGTTACTAAACAACCAAAGGGTTAATAATAAGATCAAAGAAGAGATCAAAAGATACTGTGAAACAAATGAATATAAGAACACAAGAACTCAAAATCTGTGGGACTGCAAAAGCAGTCCTAAGAGGAAAATTCATAGCAACACAGGCCTTTCTCAAGAAACAAGAAAAAGCTCAGGTAAACAGCCTAACTTTACACTTAAAGAACTAGAAAAAAGAATGACAAAGTCCTAACTGAGTAGAACATATGAAAGAATCAAGATCAGAATAAAAATACATAAAAGAGTCTAAAAACAATACAAAAGATCAGTGAATCCCAGAGCTGTTTCTTTGATAAGATAAATAGGATTGACTGCCATTTAGCCAGACTCATCAAGGAAAAAAAAAAAAACAGGACAGACCCAAATAAATAAATTCAGAAAAGAAAAACAATCTCATTCATAATTACTTCAAACAGAAGAAAATACCTAGAAATCAGTTTAACTAATAATTAAAAGATTCTGTACTCAGAAACTTATAAGATACTGAAGAAAAAAATTAAAGAATATACAAATAAGTGGAAGCATTAATATCATTAAAATGTCCATATTACCCAAAGCAATCTATACTGTCAATGCAATTTCTATCAAAATACCAAAGATGTACTTCACAAAACGACCACACATTTTTAAAAATATATGGAGCCACAAGAGGCTTCAGATAGCAACAGTGATCTAGAGAGAAAACAAAGTTGGAGGAATCATGCTGCTTAATTTCAAACTATACCATAAGACTATAATAATAGAAATATCATGGTACTGGTAAGAAAAAAAACACACAGATTAATGTAACAGAACAGAGAGCCCAGAAATAAACCCACACCTTTCTAGACAATTAATATCTGACAGAAAAAGCAAGTGCATACAATGGGCTAATGACTGTTTACTCAATAAAATGGTGGTAGGAAAATTGAACAGATGCATGCAGAAAAATTAAACTAGACTACATTTTTATGCCACACACAAGAATACATTCAAAATGGGTTAACGACTTAAATGCTAGACCTGAAACCATAATCATAGAAGAAAACGTAAGCAGCCAAATCTCAGACATTACTCAGAGCAATATTTTTTCTTCTCTACCTCCTCAAGCAAGGAAAGCAGAAGAATAAATAAACAAATGGTACTAGATCAAACTAAAAATGTTTGCAGAGCCAAGGAAACCATCAACAAAATAATAACACAACCTACTGAATGAAAGAACATGTTGCTGATATATCTAATGGGAGGTTAATATCCAAAATTTATAAAGAACTTATAAAATTCAACATCACAAAAAACAAACAATTCTATTAACATATGGGCAAGAGACCTGAGTAGACACTTTTCTAAAGAGGACATGCAGTTGGCCAACAGACATATGAAAAGATGTTCAATGTCACTAGTCATCAGAGAAATGAAAATTGAAACCATATGAGATACCCCCTGGCACCTGTCAGAATGGCAACCATCAATAGCAAAGAACAACTGCTGGTGAAGACGTGGAGAAAGGGGAATCACAGTGCACTGTTGGTAGAAATGCAGATGATGCAGTCACTGTAGAAAACAGTATGGTTACAAAATTAAAGATCAAACTTCCTTATGACCCGGAGATTCCACTTCTGGGAATTTAGCTAAAGATATGCAAAATGCTAAGTTGAAAAATACATGCACTACTATATCATTTGCAATGTTATTTACAATAGCACCCCAAGTGATCATCAGTAGATGAGTAGATAAAACAGTTATGGTACATTGGCCTCATAGACTAGTACTTAGCTATAAAAAAAAGCAAATTTTCCTCTTTGAGACAACATGGTTGTAATGAAAGAACATTATTCTAAGTTAAATAAGCCAGTCACAGGAGGACAAGTACCATATACTTTCACTCATACATGTGAAATACACAAACTGAATGAGCAAGCAACATAGACACAGACTCATATACAGAGAGAAGGCTGAGAGCTCTGTGGGGTGGGGAGTGATTTGGGGTTTGTGGGGATCCAGCCAAAAAATAAATAACTCATAGACATGGACAACAGTGTCTATGGAACCACATACACAATGCAGGGCAGGGGGGCTGTGTAAGTTGAAGAGGGTGTAGAGACATAAATACTAGGAGAAATAAAATTAAGATGAACTTAAAAAAAACAATGCTTACCACACACTTTCAGCTAAGAATGGCCAAAAAATGGAGTTATAATACAAGGTAACCCCTGGGGGGGGACTCTGTTTTTAATAATATATCAACTACTTTAAAAATGTATATTTTATGTTTCTCCTAGAATATTTTAACATTGCAGAATATATAATGATACTTGGGAGACTTTGGAAATTGGCTCATTAAATTAAGTCTTTCTTTCTTCAGCACATAACTTTGGCAATCATTCATACAAAGAAAATTCTTAAGATGACTAGCACAGTCCAGAGATGAGGGCTGGGTAGACAGAGAAATGGTGTAGATGCCATTTCTACCCATAGATGCCTGCCATTCTACTCGGAAAAACAGATTGTAAGTAAAAAAATTTGTGTGAAGAGTAGTATAATAAGGAAAGACCACCAAGCTGGAAAACATCCAGCAGGGATCATCGAAAGGGATCCCTGTCATTGACAAGTAAGTGAGACCTGAAGGATGTGCGGTATCAGGAGGAAGGAATGGGGAGAGAGGAAGACACAAAAGGTAAAGCAGGAAAAATAACACTGACAGTTTCCAAGAAGTCTGAGTTCAGTGTATGAGGAAGAATCTGAAAAAGGAGGCAGATGGTGGTGGTGAAGTTAAAGATAAGTAATTATAGAGATTTTGAAGCATCTAATGAAATCATTTGTGAGCCAATGAAAAGGAGAAAAGGAAATAAAAGGCAGATACATGATCAGATTTCCCTTTATAAAAAGCCCTCAATATGCAGTCACTGGATTCAATTCTACAGGGACCAGCATGGAAAGGCAAGGATATAGTAGTTTGTTGCAATGTAAAACTAGACATTAGAGATATGACAACATATCCTGGCTGGTGTAGCTCAGTGAAATGAGGGCAGGCCTGCAAACCAAAGGGTTGCTGGTTCCATTCCTTCTCAGGGCACATTCCTGGTTTGTAGGCCACGTCCCCAGTAAAGGGCACTCAAGAGGCAACTACACATTGGTGTTTCCCTCCATTTCTCCCTCCCTTCTTCTCCTCTCTAAATATAAATAAGTAAAATCTTTAAAAGCATAAAGATATGACCTCCAACTCTTATAATACAACCTCATATTTATTTTAAAAAGAAAGAATATTTAATGTATACAAAATACTTAAAATGTCTTTGGCACATAGTGATACAAAAGTAATACAAACTACTGTTATTACTGTTGTTTTAATTACTGTAGAGAATCTTATTAGTAACCTAATATATATGACTACAATTGCATATTTAATAGTAACTGGTTTCCAATCGGTCAAGATTATATATTCTATCAAAAGTTATTTGCTCTGACACCAGAGCAAATAACTGCTCAGAGATGCAGGAAATGCTTGTGAAGGATGGTGTCTGTAGGGATGAGAGGTCAGAAGAAATACAAAAGCGTGTAGTGGTTTGTTTGTTTGCGTGTTTTGGTTTGCAGGAAGACAAAAGAGAACATATAACGTGAAGTACTTAAAAGTAAATGTGTAAATAACTTGGTATTCAGCTGAGTAACTTGAAGTACTAATAAATTTTTGTGACTGTTGAAGAACTTCACCAGTCCTCTAGTTTAAAGGGAAGACCATTCCTCAACAAAATAAATGGGCACCCCGACAACACTGGCAGCCAAACCCAAAGTTTACTTGCCTTCAGTACAGCATTTAAACAACTACTCATTTGAGATCCAGAGAATTTGAGGTCCTAGAGCATAAAAGCGATGTGCTTATTATAAGCAGGAGTTTTCTGCCATAACCAAAGCCTTTGTGAAATCTCAGTAGAGATCCAATGGTGAGATTCACAGAAATACAGATCACATGGATAGTTATCAGTGGAAAGTAGGAAGGCAAAGAATAAGGGAAAAGGTACAGGGAATAAGAAGCATAAATGGTAGGTACAAAACAGACAGGGGGAGATTAAGAATACTATGGGAAATGGAGAAGCCAAAGAACTTATATGTACGACCCATGGACATGAACTAAGGCGGGGGAACAATGGTGGGAGGGGTTACAGGGCAGAGAGAAATAAAGTGGAAAAAATGGGAAAACTGTATAGCATAATCAATAAAATGTATTAAAATTTTAAATCTCCTAGTGAACATGATTATTACCGTCATAGCTGCCTGCCAAAATGATCAGAGAGAAAATGTACACTGCATGTAAAATAACAACCAGAAATTCTGTATATATAATAAAATCCAGACAGTTTCTACCACTTCTATATGAACACTGTTCATAGTTTAAAAATGCAAAGAATTCTGTTATTATATATTATAGGGTATATTCTTATGAGAGAAAAAGTCAGTATACTTTAAACCGATAAATAATTCAATATTTTCTTTCTAACCTTCACCACCTCCTCTTGTCACAGGAGTCTGCCTATGTGGCCTCTCTCCTGTAGGGAGCTCCTAGCCCCAAGTTCTCAGCAAGAGAGAAGGGAAGAGTGAAGGAGGGACTTTTTAATACCAGATTATTGTTTTTATACAGTATCAGTGGGGAAAGCAGAAGGATTTATCCACTGTCCATCTATCATTTAAGATAGATAGATAGATAGATAAATAGATAGATAGATAGATAGATAGATAGATAGATGATACTAGATAGATAGATGGATATCAATATAAAATGAGTTTTCCATGCATCAAATTGGTTAGGGTAGTGAGTGGTTCCCCAAATTTTCTGCATGTTAGAACCACCTTGGGTGCTTTGAACATTACTAAGGTGATGCCCATTTTCATACAAACAAAAGCAGAATTTCTAGTGTTTGGGACAAATTTTAACATTTATGAGTGCTTCCTAGGTGATTCCAATATGCATCAGAGTGTGGGAAACACTGACTAAGGTCCAGATGAGTCGAGAACGTGATTATCACTTTACTTGAGATGCATAATTTACAGAAAAATTTGGGCAATTGTTTAGTCAGTCAAGCATCAGGTATTCTGATGCTGTCTAAACTAAATATGAACTCTCTGTGACTTTAAAACCTACTAATAAGTTTAATCAAATTTGTGCAAATAAGTAAAATTTTAGAGACTACTTCCAAAGCATTATTACTATGCAAAACAGTGGCACCGCCTTGCTTCCATGTCATTAATTGGTGCAAATTAATTCAGTTACACTCTTTTTTCCACTTTCACTGGGTTTTATTTTTTGTCTTATCTAGTCCAACCATGTCACCTATTGGCCAGTGGATGAATGCCTTTATTTAGTATTTCTTTCTAAGAAACAACTTTCTGTGCTAAGTGGACGTAAGAAGCCTAAACTATCAATGTCTTGCTCTCCCTTTCCCCCTCATATTCCATTGGGTTTTTTTCTACATTTCAATCTTATTCATGAGTGACCAATGTCTCTTTAAAATCTATTTGGGTTTTCCCCATATTTCTGCTTTCTGAAAAAAATAATAGCACTACTAAGTTTCAACATTATTATTTCTTTTTTTACATCATTATCTGCAAATATGCTATTCATACTATATTAGTGTTTTAATAATATCTATCATTTCATATATACTGCAATTTACCAGGAAGATGTTATATCATTTTTATATACTATATTATAATTGTTAGTAATTCCACATAATTGATAGTATCATTGCACATTATAGATGGCACTAATAAGCTCAAATATCCTTGTAACTTGCTAATCTGGGCTTTCAATCAGCATATCAGCATATCAATCATGAAAAAACTGCATAGGAAAAACTTAGGTCTTATAATTGGATATCAAAAGCAGCTTTTTCTACACTGCCTACAAGTAAATTCTGCATCAATTTTGAATATAATCTTTCTAAAAATAATTTTAAGATATATTACTCAGTAATTCTGTTTACCCACTTATTTAAATCTGCAGATGCACTGTTTTTCACAATCATTCAATAATTACATTTTGAAATTTTACAATCTTATCACTTAGGCAAATATTTGTATAACAAGTTGTTGGTATGAAAAAAACAGAGCTCTCAATTCCAGAATACTGATACATAAACAAGCTACTCTGCCAAGTCCACATCAGACCCTAGCTGAAAAACAGAAAATGGCAAGTGTTGACAGGTATGTGTATGTAAAGGAAACCTATTTACTGTGGTGGGAATACAAAATGAGATAAACTCTACGGAAAACTAAATGGAGGTTCTCCAAAATACTATAAATAGAATTGCCATATGATCTGGCATTTCCACCTATATGAGCTTATATCCAAAAGAATTGATAGCAGAATGTTGAAGAAATATTTGCACACTCATGTCCCTTGAAACAGTATTTATAACAGCCAAGAGGAGAAAATAACCCAAATCTCTTAACAGATGAATAGATGAAGACAATAGGGTAAGTACATGTATAAGAATGTTTTTTCTGACTTAAGAAAGAAGGAAATCATGTCATTTTCCATGACATAAAGAACCATCAGGAGATAATACTAAGTGAAATGAACATGTCACAAACAAGTCAGTAGTAAATTAGACTATGATTCCTCAAAGTATACACCTACCACCACCCCAATATTAAGCAAATACAATGAGGAGAAAATATTCTGCTCAAATAAACATTCAAGTAATCTAAAAAATGAAGAACCAAAACCATCATATTTAACCATGAAAGGCAAGATGCCTGGCTTTTTTTTAATACTCAGTTAGAAATCAATTTGATTTGTGTTTAACTTGAAGCACTTAAATTCCAATCTTCTAAATGTAGCTTTCAGGAAATGCTGGGTACTTTGAGCTGTGTTGTTCAGTATTATTGGCCTTTAATATCAAAGCAGCTACACTCAATCTCAAACACTTCTACTGGCAGACTGTCCAAAGTTCAACCTCATTAACCATCAACTGCATGAGAGGTCAAAGTATGAAATACACTTATCACAACTATGGATTCTAAACTTCCTGTGCTTAGAAGAGCTCAGATTTTAGTTACATCCAGATCTTTTCAAAAGAAAAACTAAACTGACTTGAGAGCTTTGAGCTTTCTCTGGGATGTAATTTAATAAGGTCAAGAAAAATGTTAGGTAAAAACTTCCAGGGTATAAATGAAAACACACACACATATAATGTTATACTCATAATGTCAGAATGTCTATACTTAAGTCTTTTAAAGTAATTATAACAATGGAAGTATTTATAATATGTTATATCAATACCAACCTCCAGGAGAAAGATCTGAAAACCTGAATTTTTATAAGTGTCACATTGTTGGTTATTTCTTATTCAGTGAAGTGTGGAGAAAAGAATAGACTTATGTCACGGTAATAATATTTCTCTTTGAAAAAAACAATAAAATTGTGTATTAAGTCTTACACAGAACAGTTTTCAATTTTTCCTACCCAACAACTACTACTGCCATCATGTACATAAAGATGGATCTTGTTATTCAAACCACAAAAATCTCACAAACTGCTTGAGAATAAAAATATACCTACACTGACAGCTTCTCTCTCAATGCATTCTGTAACATACTTTCTGATAGATAAGCTTCAAATGTCAATCACCAACACATTTTCTTTATGATAAAGTCTCATACAACTTTCTTGTATCTGAAATAAGTTCTCACTTCAGCTTTTCCTTACTGCAAGAAATTCTGATCTCAAAAGATTTCTGTTTTGAAATATAATTCTTTAGTGTAGCACTTAAAACTTGAAATTATGCTGGAGATAGAGTTTGCTCTATACAGAATAGAATGAACTATTGTTTGATAAATTAAAGAATAATCTATCTTACAAACTTGGTTAAATTTTGTAGTTATTAAAATATATTTAATATATATTTAAATATATGGTAAGATATATAAACATTAATATATATTTAAACATGTTAAAATGCAGAACATCTACTCATTAATGACACCATGAAAAGAATGAATAGATGAGGCATAAAGGAGAACAGAAACTTGCAATGGGATTTATCACTCAGAAGTAGCTTCCTAATTGAAAGGTAGAATGGCTCACTGATCACTAACTTACAACAACACCTGGGAGGCATGATCCTGAAAGGATGGGGTATATGATGCTGCGTCCCCATAGCCAGAATACAGGGGTGTAGGAACCAAGGCATAGAAGTATAATTACACTATTGCACATATAGAATGTTTGCTTCCCATTTGGAAATTTATGTTATTCCTCAGCGGGAAATGCTTCCATCAGGGACACTATAATGGTTCCATAGAACTGGAAGGTGAAACTACCACCTTGTCATTTTGTGCTTCATATGTCACTGAACTAACAGGGAAAAAAGTTCATCTAGGTATCTAGGCTAATCTACTGTATGGAATGATCATTCTCATCACTGAGAAGTTTAGTTTTTGCTACACGGTGAAGCTGATAGAACAACATCTGGGACCCAGGGGATTCTCTGGAATGCCTCCTTTTCCTTCATGCCAGATTGTAAATGTTAATGGGATACTAACAGCAACCAGAAAAACACAGGATGAATAAAGACAGACCTTTCAGGATTGGATACTTGGGTCATCCCACCAGGTACAGAGCCCATAGAAGTAACCGGCTAAAAACAAGGGATGTATGATGGGTTTACCAAAGGAAGCTACAGGTGTCAACTACGACATGGCCAATTTACAGAATGGGGACTACAGTGGCTTTGATATTTTCTCTTTGCTCATCATATGCATGTTTTATTTGTATGTACTGATCATTTTCTTCTTCTTTCTCCTTCCCATTTTATTTCATTCAGAAGTTCTCAGAGTTTAACTCACACTATAATCTTTGGATAACAGAATATTTATTGGAACTATGGCTAAATTTTTGGAGGGTTTTTTTTGTGTGACTGTGATTGAAGGGTACTTTTTAAATGTTTATTTGGGGGAATGTATACCTGAGGAAAGACAACTCTCTATATACATAAATGTAAAATTTAAGTGAACAGAAGCTACTGTGCAGAATAAATAGACCAAGAACAGTATGTGCTGAATAAGACTAATTTTTAAAAACTATTACCTCTAATGATTATCTTCATCACAAATATCCATTTTGGAATCAGATGATCCAGCTTGTAACAAGTTCTTTGATTTTAGGCAGGATACTTATTAGTATTAGGAAATATGGATAGCTTGGGTTCTTACGAGGATAGAGTGAGATAACAGGTACAAAGAACTCGATTCAATGAAATGTGTAGATATTCAACAAATGTTAGATTTTTGCAAATCATCCATTAATTCAAGTATTCATTCCATTAATTTATCATGCACTTACACTGGGATAGACAGTGTGGTAGGTACCAATGCCTCTTTGCATGGAAACTAAAGTCCTTTTGGGAGGGGATGACAGATATTAAACTCCCATTTCAATGTTTTTTATCTAAACTTCTCTCACTTCTCCAACTCTGTTTGCTTAAGGCACTTGTGATCATATTTGCTTTGGGTTTTGCTTGTTTACTTTTTCCATCTCCTCCTTGAGACAGTAAACTCAAAGAGAGAAAGCCTCCTTCCTGACTTGTGTTCTTCTCCTATCACAACACTATAGAGCACATTATATGATATTATCTGTAATTAAAATAATATCAAGATTTGAAAATAAATAAGTACAAATTTTGATAAGCACTCTAAAAGCTAATAACAAGATACTCTAAACAATAATCACCAACAGAAGCAACAAATGAAAAAGTGTTAACAGGAACAGAAGAAGACATCAATTTTCCAGCCCAAAGGGGAAGTTGGAAGAAGCAGTTTCAGAGTTCAGATTTCCCAGAGGAGCTATTACACAATCAGTGGCAAGGCTGAATACAAATGCCTTGAAGGTTCATGGAAGTGCTGTGTGCAGCTTCACTGTGGGAAACCTCCTGCTGTTGTATGAACACATCTAATGGTTGTTCCTACCAGGGCCAAATGCGGCCTCTGTTACATGTCCTGGCTCTCTTTTTGGGCACCTCTTCACTGTGTACAAATTGAAGGAACAACCTCAGCCAGTGTCCAAGCAGAATAGACCTAGAGCAAAAAACCAACAGGAGAACAAACCCATACACAAAGACAGAGCTTTTGATGCCATGTGTCTAAGAGAAAGTGTAAAACATGAAGAAAAACTTTTGTAGATGAATCTTCTTAAATACTCACATGTGAACACATGGCATGGCCATGTTTAAATCCAAAAGAATGAATTCAGCTCAGAAATAGCTACCGATGTCCATAAGGAACACTTTGTTAACATTGGAAATAAAAATTCGTTACAAAATGTTGGCATCATAAGAGAGTTAACAGTACTATGTAGAATGTTGCAATATATTCTTTCAGCATAACTTCTTCATCTGATATATGTCTTGTATGGGCACTAAAATAGTATTTGGGATTAAAATTTATATATTAGCCCTGGCCGGTGTAGCTCAGTGGATTGAGCATGAGCCTATGAAGCAAAGGGTTGCTGGTTCGATTCCCAGTCGGGGCGCGTGCCTGGGTTGCAGGCCAGGTCCCCAGGAGAGGAGACACATGAGAGGCAACCACACATTGATGTTTCTCTCCCACTCTTTCTCTTTCCCTTCCCCTCTCTCTAAAAATAAATAAAATATTTAAAAAAAAATAAAAATAAAATAAAATTTATATATTATATATCTTTAAATAATTTTCTATAGTCTTTGTTACATATTTATGTCACAATTTAGTACAAAGTGTTTTGAAGTTTTAGGGTTAATTTTTTAACTATATGTTTACAACAGAGTCCTTAATAACAGGGGTAGTTCCTAAATTCAAATAAACCAATTTTCATATTACAGATATTAATGAGTAAACAACTTGTAGACTGAGAAAATGCCTTTGTTAGTGTTTTTCAGTTTTAGAATGTACTACATAAGTTATAGGTGACCATGCATCTCAAAAATAGTAGAAATTTAATTACCTGAGCATTACCCTCACTGTGCCTGCTCAAAGTAAGTGAGCGCACATTTCAGACACAACCACAGTGTTAAGTACATCACGGTTGCTTTCAGTCCATAGCAGCATTTAATCAACTTGCAAGTAGTTTCCTTCCCAGTAGTCAATAAAAACTTAGGCCCAGAATCCAGAAATGAATGTGAATTTCTTTAACTAGGCTCTCTTATACCAAACTATCTTCCTCACTTCTGTCATAGTGCCTTTTTTCTAAGATGATATAGGAAAACACCACTACTTCTCTTTGGTATATTATTTTATCAAATTGAGGACATTTTTGTAGTACATGTAATTCTTATCTATATACATAGAAAATTTCTATGTACAGATTTTCTATTTTTTAAAATCATAACACGTTTGTGCAAGCACCCAGCCCCAGCAAAGGAGATAAAGCTGAGGATCACTGGTGGCTCCAAACAAGTCAAAGCAGCATCTGACATAGGTTCCCATCACTGGCCCTCTAAAGAGTGCCAGAACAAACAGACCCAGGGGCCAGCTTCAGAAAAAAAAAAAACAGAGCATAATGGAATAAGCTTACCAAGCAGTATATCCACAGGGAGATCTCAGCAGGCACCAAACCCTGCTGAGGCAAATTCTGCTCATGGGATCAGCACCTGTACAGCAGCTTGCACACTGTGTTGGCAGTTGACCCTCATAACCAGCCTGGCACTAAATCCCATGCACAGTAGGGCTAGTAGCAATCAAGACTCAATGAAAACAAAAGAACCCAAATAATCTACAGAAGCCAGTCCTAGAACACCCAGCTCAGTTGATCAGGGATACCAGAGCACCGGGTCCCACATGACACCTATTACATAAGACCATCCTACCAGAACCGGGAATCATAGAAGATCTACCTAATACATAGAAACAAATACAAAAAGGCAGCCAGTATGGAGAGACAAAGGAACAGGCCCCAAATGAATAAAATGAGAAAACCCTCCAGAAAAAGAGCTAAATGAAATAAACTCAATAATTCATTAGATATAAAGTTCAAAGTAATGATTACAAGGATGCTCAACAGCATGATACGAGGATACAGAGAGCAAAAATAAATAAATAATATAAAAAATAAACAGGTCAGTCAGAAATGAAGAATGCAATATTTGAAATAAAGAATTCATTGGAAGGTTAAATGTAGCAGAAACAAAAAACAGTGATTTTGAAGACAAGGTACAAAAACACCCAACCAATCGAAGCAGCAAATTGAAAAAGGAATTTTAAACAATGAGTATAGTTTAAGGGACCATTGGGACAATATGAAGCATAACAACATCCACATCATAGGGATATCAAAAGGAAAAGGCAGATAGCATGCAATCAGGAAACTATTGAAGAAATATGGACCAAAAACTTCCATAGACATAGGTGAGGAAAAATGACACACAAGTCAAGGAAATACTAGAATCCAAACAAAGAGGCAACACAAACACACATCGTAGTTAAATGCTCCAATCAAAAGACATATGGTAGCTGAATGGATAAGAAAACAAGACCCATGTATATATTATCTTTAAGAAGCCCACCTTAGAATAAAAGATACACACAGACTACAAGTAAAGAGATGAAAAAAGATATTTCATGAAAAAGGAAAGAAAAAGAATCTGGGGTAGCAAGACTTATATCTGACAAAAGGGTACTAAAACCAAAGTTATAGTAAAAGACAAAGAAGACACTACATAATGATAAAGGGAACAATCCAACAAGACAATATAACACTTATAAATAACTATACACATAGCAATAGAACACCTAATATGTAAATCAAATCTTGATGAACATAAAAAGAGAAATTGACAGTTATACAGTCAGGGTAGAGAACTTTAACAACCATTTACATTAATGGATAGCTCTTCCAGACAAGAAAATCCACAAGGAGACATGGCCTTAAATGCCATTCCAGATCTAATGAGTTTAATTGATCTCTTCAGAGCATTTCACCCCAAAGCAACCTAATATTCATTCTCTTGAAGTACACATGGCACCTTTTCTAGGGTAGACAACGTGTTAGGTCACAGCACAAGTCTATATAAATTTAAGATGATTGAAATCATACTAAGCATCTGTTCTGACTCTAATGCTATAATATCAGAAATTAAGCACAGGAAATAAAACTTAAGAACACACGAAAACATGGATTCTAAACAACATATTACTAAACAATGAATGGGTTAACAATGAGGTCAAGGAAGAAATCAAAAGATACCTTGCAACAAATGAAAATGAGACTAAAACAACCCATAATTAGTGGCACAGAGCAAAAGTAGTCCCCCCCCAAAAAATCCATGGCATTACTAGCCCATCTCAAGAAACAATGACAACAACAGCAGCAAAAAGCTCAAATAAATGGCCTAACTTTACACTTAAAGTAACTTGAAAAAATACAAGCAACAAACCAAACCCGATGTCTATAAAAGGAAGGACATACATAATACAGATCAGAACAGAAATATACTAAACAATCTAAACAGAAAATACAAATAATAATTGAAATCCAGTTAACTTTTTGAAAAGATGAATAAGATTGGCAAACCTTTAATCAGAGCCATCAAGACAAAAAAAGAGAGGCACAACTCAATAAAAGCAGAAATGAAAGAGCAGAAGTAACAACTGACACCAAAGATATACAAAGATTAATTGTAAGATGAACTCCTTGAACTTGACCTTATCTGGGAAGCACTTTATCTGCCCTTCCATTCTAAATGAAAGCTTTGCTGGATAGATCAATCGTGGATGTAGGTCCTTGCCTTTCATGACTCGAAATACTGCCTTCCAGCCCCTTCATGCTGCAATGTTTCTTTTGAGAAATCAGCTGTTAGTTAAGCTCATTTTATTAGCCCTGTTGGCCATTTTATGTATCTTTGCAAAATGTCTACTGAACTCCTCTGCCCATTTTGAATTTGATTTTTTTCTTGCTACTGAGTTGTATTAGTTCCTTATATGTTTTGCACATTAATACCTTATCACATAAAATTTGCAAATACTTTCTCTCAGTCTGCAGATTGTCTTTTCAGTTTGTTATTTATTTCTTTTGCTGTACAGAACTTACTAGTTTGATATGGCCCTTGTTTACTTTTACTTCTGTTACCTGTACTTCTGGTGTCATTTCCAAAAATAGTACCAGCAAGACCAATACCTAGAAGTTTTTACTATGTTTTCTCTAGAAATGTCATGGACTTGGTGTTATGTGTAGGCCTATTCCATTTTCTGTTCATTTTTATGAGTGCTGCAGTATAGGGGTCAGGTCTCATTTTTTTTCATGTGGTTATCCAGTTTCCCAACCCCATTCACTGAACATATACCATCCCTTCCCCATTGAGTATTCTTACCTCCTTTGTCAATTTGACTATATATTTGAGGCTTTTTTTCTGAATTCTCTATTTTGATCCATTGGTCTATGTGACTATTTTTATGTCCATGTCATAATTTTGATCATGATAGTTTTGTGATACAGTTTGAAATAAGAAAGTGTGATGCCTTCGATTTTGTTCTTTTTTTTAAAGATTGTTTTGGCTATTCACCATTAATGGGTCTCCATACAAATTTTGGAGTTGTTTTTCCTATTTCTGTAAAAGGCCTTTAAATATGTTTTTGGGTTGTATTTAATATAGATGGCTTTGGGTACTATGCACATTCTAACAATATTTTTCCCAAATGTCATCTTGTTATTATTAACATGCTTTCATTTATGATTTATATTAAATAATACTTTGTATAAGTTGAAGGTGTACAGCATGGTGGGTAGACAATTGTATAATTTACTAAGTGCTGCCTCTGATATTTGCAGTACTCAACTAGCACCATAGTTATTACAATATTATTAACCATATTCCCTGTGCTTTCTTTTATATCCCAATGACTAGTTTGTAAGTACCAATCTTATGTTTTTCGCACCCCCACCTAACCAGTTTCCTTTCTGGTAATCATCAGTCTGTTTTTGTATCTCCAAGTCTGTTTTGATTGGTTTATTCATTTATTTTATTCTTTAGATTCCACATATAATTGAAATCATATAGTGTTTGTCTTTCTCTGATGACTTAATTTACTTAGCATAACGTCCTCTAGGACCATCCATGCTCTTGCAAATCACAAGATTCCATTATCTTTGAGGGTCAAATAATATTCTATTGTTCATATGTACCAATACTTTTTATCCACTCTTCTGCTGGAGGGTTCAAGGGTTATTTCCAGGTCTTGGCATATTGTAAATAATGCTGCAATGAACATAGAGGAGCATCTATTTTTCAAATTAGTCTTTTGTGTTTCTTCACATACATAGTCAAAAGTGGAATCACTGAGTCATAAGGCAATTAGTTCATTTTTAAGTTTTTTAATAACTCCATACTGACCTCAAAGTGGCTGCACCAGTCTGCATTCCCACCAAGAGTGCACTAGGGTTCCCTTTTCTCCACAGCCTTGTTGTTTATTGTTTCTTTAGTAAGAACCATTCTGACGGGAGTGAGGTGATATCTCATTGTGGTTTTAATTTGCATTTCTCTGATGATTTGTGATGTTAAGCATTTTTTCATCTCTCTATTAGCCATCTGTACATCATCTTTAGAGAAATATCTAAGATCCTTTTTTCAATTTATTATTATTTGGATTTTTCAATATTTACTGTTGAATTATATCAGTTCTTTATACATTGTGGATATTAACCCATCATACACATACTTGGTGAATATATTCTCCATTAAGTGGGTTTTCTTTTAATTTTGTTGATAGTTTGTTTTTCTGTGCAGAAATGTTTTAGTTTGATGTGAACACATTTGTATATTATTTCTATTGTTTCCCTTGCCCAAGGAGATATATCAGAGAAGATATTACTAACTAAAATATCTGAGATTTCACTATCTATATTTTCATTTATGAGATGGTTTTGTATCTTACAATTAAGTCTTTAATACATTTTTTACTTTATTTTTGTATATGATATAACAAGGTGGCCTACTTTCACTTTTTGCTTGTACCTGTCCAATATTCCCAATACACTTTATTAAATAGAATTTCTTTACTCCATTGTATGTTATTGCCTCCTTTGTTAAATGTTAATTAACCTTAAAGTTGTGGGTTTATTTCTCGGCTCTCTATTCTGTTTCATTGACCTGTATGTCATTGTTTGTGGTGATACCACGCTGTTTTAATTACTATGACCTTGTAGGATAATCTGATATCAAATAGTGTGTTTCCTTCAACTTTGTTCTTCTCTCTCAATATTGCTGTGGCTATTTGAAGGGTTGTAACTCCATATAAATTTTGGAATATTAATTACAGTTCTGTTAAATATGCCATTGTTATTTTGATAAGAATTGTGTTGAACCTATAAGTTGCTTTGGGGCGTATGGACATTTTAGTAATGTTAATTCTTTTTATCCATGAGCCCATTACATGCTTCCACGTGTTTATATTTGATTCAGTGTTTTTCTTCACTGTCTTATAATATCCTGAGTGCAAGTCTTTTACCTCCTTGGTTATATATATTCTAATAATTTTTAATGCACTCATAAATGGGATTGTTTTCTTAGTTTCTTGTCCTGATAGTTCATTATTGGTGTATAAAAACACAACCAACTTCTGAATATCTATTTCATATATTGCTATTTTACTGAGTTCATTTATCACTTCTAGTAGTTTGTTGTTGGAAATTTTGGGGGTTCTTTGTATACAGGATCAAGTCATTTTCAAATAATGACAGTTCCACTTCTTTTCCAATTTGAATGCCTTTTCATTCTTCTACTTGCCTAACTGTTGTGGTTAAGATTTCAGTCCTATGTAAAATAAGAGTAGTGAAAGTGGACATCCCTCTCTTGTTTCTGATCTAAAGAAAATGTTTTCATTTTCCACTATTAAGTAGATGTCATCTCTGGGATTGTCATATATGGTCTTTCAAGTGATGAGATGTGTTCCCTTTATTCCCACTTTGCTAAGTGTTTTATCAAAATGCGTGCTGTTTTTGTCAAAAGATGTTTTTGTATCTATTGATATAATTATATGGTTTTTATCTTTCATTTTTTATTCTGTGTATCATGTTTATTAATGTGCAAATATTATACTGTACCAACCTGACAACTTAGGAATGAATCCATGTAATCATGGTGTGTGATATTTTAATGTTATATGTGGATTTGGTTTGCTAATATTTTGTTGAGGATATTTGCATCTAAGTTCATGAGGAATATAGATCTATAATTTTGTTTCTTTACATGTCTTTTTCAGTTTCGAAGCTAGGGTAATGCTAGCCTTGTTAAAAGAACTTGAAGTATCCCCTCCTCTTGAAATTCTTAGAATACTTTGGAAAGAATAAGTGTTAGTTCTTCTTGGAGTTTTTGGTAAAATTCACCTGTGAAACCTTTGAGTCCTGGAATTTTAATTTTTTTATTATTATTTGAACTTCTTTAGTTGCAATCTGCCTATTCATATTTTCTTCTTGACTCAATTTTGAGATATTAGATGTTTTAAAAATGTATTTATTTCATCCAGGTGTTTAATTTGTTGTCGTATAGTAGTTTGTGGTATTTTTGTATAATCTTTTGTAATTTTGTGGTGTATCAGTTGTTACTTCTCCAATTTCATTTCTGATTTTTTTTGGGGGGGGTTCTCTCTTTTTTTCTCATTGAATCCTGTGCAAGGTTTGTCAATCTTCTTTATCTTTTTAAAGAACCAAGTCTTGATTTAATTGATTTTTTGTTTTGTTTTTTTATCTCCATTTCATTTATTTCTCCTCAGATCTTTTTCTTTTTTCTCTTCTTCTACTGACTTTGGGTTTTGTATGCTGTTCTTTTTCATTCCTTTAAATGTAAAGTTAGATTGCTTATTAGAAATTTTTCTTGTTTCTTAGTTAGACCTATAATGCTATAAATTCTTTTCTTAGGGGGCTTTTGCTTTACCTCATAGATTTTGAGCTATTCTCATTTTCATGTGTTTTAAGGTATCTTTTGATTGCTTCTTTGACTCACTGATAACCCATTCATTGTTTAGTTACATGGAATTTAGGCTCCCTGTCTTTGTGTGTTCTTTAGTTGTTTTTTTTTTTTCTGTGATTGAGTTCTAATTTCTTACCACTGTGGTCAGAAAAGATGCTTAATATGATTTCAATCTTAAATTTATTGAAACTTGTTTTGGGTCCTAACATGTGGACTTACCTAGATAATGTCCCACATGAACTTGAAAAGAATGTATATGTATTCTGCTGTTTTGGGATGAAATGCTCTGAAGTTTTCAGTGAAATCTATGTCATCTGGTGTGTTACTTACATCCACTGTTTACTTGTTGATTTTCTGACTGAAATATCTATTCATCAATGTCAAAGGAATGTTAAAATCCCCTTACTATAACTGCATTACTGATGATCTTTCCCTTTACATTCATTTCTCCTTCAATTTTAAGTGAGAGCCCTGCTGGGGAGACTAGTCTTGTTTGCAGGTACTTGCCTTTTATCACCTTGAATATATTCTGCCAATCACATCTGGCTTGAAAACTTTCTGTTAAGAAATCAGATGACAGTCTTACTGAAGCACCCTTGTAAGTAACTAACTGTCATGGTCTCCCTGCTTTTAAGATTCACTCTTCCTCTTTACCCTTTACCACTTTAATTACAATGTGTCTTAGTGAGTTTCACTTCTCTTCAGACCTCTCTGTACTCTCTGGACTTGCGTGTCTTTTTCCTTCACCAGGTGAGTGTGGTTTTCAGTCATTATTTTGTCAAATAGGTTCTCTAGACCTTGCTCTCTTTTTCTCCTGGTACCCAGGAGAAAACACTGGGTTAATGTGGACATTCTCCCATAGGTTCCTTAAATTATAGTCTTTTTTTGAAACACTCATTTTCAAAGGATATTTTATTGATTATGTTTTACAGTTGTCCTAGTCTTCTTTCTCCCCTTTATGCCCTTCTTCCCAGTACACCCACTCCCTCTAGCATTCCCTTCTCTTAGTTCGTGTCCATGGTCATACATATAGGTTCTTTGGCTTCTCTATTTCCTATATTACTTTTAACCTCCCTTTGTCTATTTTGTACCTACCAATTATGCTTCTTTTCCACGGTACCTTTTTCCTCATTCTCCTCCTCCCCGCTCCCTGCTGATATCCCTCCATGTGATCTCCATTTCTGTGATTCTGTTCCTATTCTAGTTATTTGCTTAGTTTGCTTTTTTTTTAAGGTTCAGTTGTTGACCGTTGTGGGTTTGTTGTCATTGTACTGTTCACAATTTTTATCTTTTTCTTTTTCTTAGATAAGTCCCCTTAACATCTTATATAATAAAAGCTTGGTGATCGATGATGCACTCCTTTAACTTTACCTTATTTGGGAAATACTTTATCTGTCCTTCCAATCAAAATGACAGCTTCACTGAGAGAGTACTCTTGGATGTAGGTCTGTGCCTTTCATGACTTTGAATGCTTCTTTCCAGTCCTTTTTTTACTGCAACATTTTTTTTAGAAACCATTTGGTAGTATTATGAGAACTCCTTTGTAAGTAATCTCTCCTGTTTTCTTGCTGTTTTTAAGGTTCTCTTCTTACCTTTAATCTTGGGTGATTAAATTACGGTGTGTCTTGCTGTGTTCTTCATTGGGCCCAATTTCTTTGGGACTCTCTGAGCTTCCTGGACTTTCTAGAAGTCTATATTCTTCTCCAGATTGAGGAACTTTTCCTTCATTATTTTTTCAAATAAGTTTTCTACTTCTTGTTCATCCTCTTCTCCTTCTGGCACATCTATGATTCAGATATTGGGACATTTGAAGTTCCTATGGTTCCAACAGTTTCCAGAGGTTCCTAATCCTCTCCTCATTTTTTGAGTTCTTGTTTCTTCATTGCGTTCCACTTGAAAGTTTATATCTCCCTTTTGTTCCAAATCATTGATTTGAGACCCAGTTTCTTTCTCTTGACTGTTAGTTCCTTGTATATTTTTCTGTATTTTAGTTTGTATAACTTTTGCTTCTTTCTTTATTTGGTGTCCATACTCAACCACCTCTGTGAGAATTCTAATTACCAGAGTTTTGAACTCTGTATGTGTGATAGGTTGGCTATCGCCCTGTCCTTTAGTCCTTTGTCTGGAGGTATGATCATTCTTTCATTTGGGCCATATTTCTTTGTCTTGGCACACCTATTACATTACAGAGGATGGAGCCTTAGGTATTCACCAGGTCAGAGACAACCCACTTCTCTGCACTGTGGTGCTGTATATGTGGGAGGGGTCAGAGAGGGAACAATGCCACTTGCTCAGGTCTCCCTCTCACCATCTCACAATTTCAAGTAACTTGCAGTTTCTCCTGACACCACAACTCCCACAGATTTTTACAGCCAGAGGTTCTGAGGCTTTATTTTCTTGATGCTGGGCTTTGGGTTGCATGATCTGTCCCACTCCCCAGTTGTTCCTCCTGGCTTATCTGTTTGTGAATGTGGGATTTCTCAGTCTGCCAGCTGCTGCCTCACACCCTGGTCCACCAGACATCACGTTGTGACACAGCCTTTCTGCCCTGGTTGCCCATCTCCACCCTGCCTACCAGTCTGAATAAATGTTTCTTCTTTAACTCCTTGGTTGTCAGACTCCCATACAGTTTGATTTTCTGGCATTTGTGATTGTTTCTTGTTTTTAAATTGGTTGCTTCCTGTTTTTGGTTCTGTGAGGAGGTGAAGCACATCTACCTACACCTCCATCTTGGCTGGACACCAAAAAGTGAAATTCTGTTTTTTTATTGCTCTTCTGATATGATGTTTTTTGCTACTTTGTTTTCCACTCTTGATTTTATCCTCTCCTTTATCTAGAGTGTTATTGAATTGTTTTAGTGTATTCTTAATTTA
>NW_026521590.1:0-3771 GCF_021234435.1 Artibeus jamaicensis | reverse complement strand
TGCAATGAGGGCAGTGCAAACAATAAAGTGAGGCGGAAATGCTCCCAAGGTGGTCGAGATCTAGTCAAAGGAACTCATGTCCTAGAAGGTCTACAACAAGCAAAACACCTGAGAATGTTGAGCGTGTAAGGTCCACAATCAACAAAGATCAGTGACTGACAGTGCAAGAACTAGCAGCTGATCTGGGGATTCCAAAAATCACTGTGTCTTAGATTTTGATGCAGAATCTTGGAATGGGAAAATCTCTTTGGTGGCCTCTGCTACCTGAGCAAACAGAACATCATGCTGCAGTTGCCAATGACTTCATTCACACTGCTACCAATACACCAGATTTTCTCAAGATGGTCAAAACTGGAGACGAACTGAGGGTCTGTGGCTGTGATCCAGAAATGAAGGCCCAGTGGTCACTATGGAAGTGACCTGGTTCTTCATAACTGAAGAAGGCACAGCAAAGTTGCAGCAAGATCAAAACCATATTACCTGTGTTTTTCTATTGGGAAGGTGTTGTCCATCATGAGTACATCCCTCAAGGTCAAACAATTCATAAGGAGTACTGCCTCAATGTCCTTTGTCATTTGAGGGTTGCAATAGGACAAAAATAGCAGCAGCTATGGGCTTCTGGTGATTTCAGCTTCATCACAACAACATATCTGTTCACGTATCACATCTCGTGCAGAGTTTTTTGGTGAAAGAATTCCCCCAGGTGACTTAGCACCCTTACAGCCCAGATGTGGCACCCTGCAACTTCTCAATATTCCAAAAACTAAAATCACCTTTGAAAGGGAAGAGATTTCAGACCATCGATTAAATTCAGAAAAATAGAATGGCACTTTTTATGAAAACTCAAAGGAAGGATTTTGCAGAGCATTTTAAACAGTGGAAGAGATGCTAGGAGAACTGTGTGAGGTCCCAATGTGCCTGCATGAAGGAGACTGAGACCTCATTGTCCTTTGTACAAGATTTCTTGTATCTTGTATCTTCTTCAATAAGTGTCTCTATTTTTCACATTACATGGCTAGATGCTTTCTGGATTTCTGTAGCAAGAATTAACCAATCAGACACACAAGCTTATTATGGAACATGATCAATAAGATTCAACTTTATTAATGACCTATATATTTATGGCTGAAGGAAGTGCATTCACACAGGATGGACATTGTTGTGTTGGTTGTTGTCATTTTTTAATTTGACAATCTAAGGGAAAAGAGGTCAGTGTCCCTGACTAAACAGTCAGGTATCGCATGTTTTAAAGATACTTGTAGCATTTCTGTTCAAAATCAATGAGAAAGGCTGTTGTGGCCACCAAAGAGATTTTCCCATTCCAAGATTCTGCATCAAAATCTAAGACACAGTGATTTTTGGAATCCCCAGATCAGCTGCTAGTTCTTGCACTGTCAGTCACTGATCTTTGTTGATTGTGGACCTTACACGCTCAACATTCTCAGGTGTTTTGCTTGTTGTAGACCTTCTAGGACATGAGTTCCTTTGACTAGATCTCGACCACCTTGGGAGCATTTCCGCCTCACTTTATTGTTTGCACTGCCCTCATTGCATCATCTTTGAAGGCCTTCTGAATCATCCAAGTAGTTTTTGTGGAGGAATATTTAAGGTTATCACAAAATTTGGTGCAGACTCATTGCTCTATACTTCCTCACTTGTTTTGAATGTGATGGCCACATAGTACACAGGCTCACTCAACAGTGTCTACCACCCCCACTGACTAATACAGTGAAGTCACCATTGTTTATGTATGTGCATTCCAGTCCACTATCCTTGGCTGCCATGTTACATCAATGTCACACAGACAGTTCTTGTTATGTTAACAATGGCTGGACATTTTTCTGAGAGACCTGGTCACATACAAGTATGGGCACCTGATATTTTAAAAAGTCACATTGAAGCAAATGCTTGTTTTCAACTCTCCTTTATTCATGAACCTCCTGGAACTAAATCATTGGATGGAATGCAGCATTAAAGTTACCAATATGATCCCCTAAGAATTACAACCTTTGCAGCATCATGTTCATGAAATGAAAGGAAAGACATGGCAACTTCCAATTATAGTGTCCTATCAAAACTATTCAGCGAAAACCCCTTTAACTCTGTATCCCTAACCACTAGCATTGTCTGCTCCTTACACCCAACCATCAAAATTGTCATGACTTGATTATCTAACATCATCAAAAACTAACATCCCTCTACCTGTACTATTCACGGAAGGTCACCAGCAACCTAATGCTTGTCACAGTTCCTATGTAATTCAACTCAAATCATATCATCACTTAGGCATTTTATTATCTCACATCATCAAAAGAAAAAGGAGGGTGAGCACAGCACAGTAAGATATTTTCAGAGACAGTGAGGCCACATTCAGGAAACTTGTATTACATTATGTGGTTATAATTGTTCTGTGTTATTGATTATTATTGTTAATCTTTTAATGTGCCTAATTTATAAATTAAACTGTATCATAGGCATGTACATGTAGGAAAAATATAGTACACAACAGGGTTCAGTACTTTCCATGGTTTCAGGCATCTTCTGGGAGTCTTGTAATGTGCACCCTGCTGACACTGGGGAAACTACTGGGTATTTACAGCAGGGTTAGCGATTGTCATGTTGTGCTTAGACATCCTTAGCACTTATTTAATTCAGAGCTGAACTTTGACTTTTTGACCACCTTCTTTTAATTCATTGTCTCCCCATGTCTCCACCTTTAGAACCACAAGTCTGATCTCTTTTCATATCACTTGTTTTTCTTGTCATTTTTGGATTTTACCTATGAGATCATACAGTATTTAATGACTATAGTTTCGTAGTATAACTTGAAATCAGGAAGTGTGATTCCCCTGCTTGTTTCTTTTCCCTCAGATGTATTTGACCATCCAAAGCCTTTTGTGGTTTCATATACGTAGGAGTGTTTTTTTTCTACTTCTGTAAAATATGTCATTAGAATCTTGATGGGGATTGCATCAAACCTATAGATAGATTCTGGCAGTGTTGGCAATTTAACACTATTAATTCTTCCAATACATGAACATGGAATACCTTTGATTTATTTGTTGCTTCAATTTCTTTCATCAATATCTTGTTGTTTTCTGCATAGAGATCTTTCATGTCCTTAATTAAATGCATTTCTAATATTTTAGTGTCCCTGGTTCTACTATAAATGGAATTGATTTCTTTATTTCTCTGGCAGAAATTTTGTCATTAATGTATACTATACTATTGCTTTTGTTGCAATATGTACCTTCTATGCCCAATATTTTGAGTTTTTATCTAGGTAAATTGTTGAATTTTGTCAAGTGCTTTTTTGCACTTATTGTGATAATCATATAATTCTTTTATTTTGTTAATTTGGTGTATCGCATTAATTAATTTTTCTATGTGAGACCATCCTCACATCCCAGGTTTAATTCCTATTAGATAATGGTGAATATCTATTAATGTGCTGCTAAATTTTGTTTGTTAGCATTTTATTGAGAATTGTTGCTTTTCAATTTATCGGGGATATTATCTTGTAGTTTTATATTCAAGTAGTACCCTTCTGTGGTTTTGGTTCCAGGATGATGCTGGCCTCATAAAAAGAGTTTGCAAGTGTTTGCTCTCCTTTAACATTTGTGGAAGGGTTTGTGAAGAATTGGTGTCAATTCTCTTTTACATGTTTGGTAGAATTTTCCAGAGAAGCCATATGGTCTTGGGTTTATCTTCATTGGGAATTTTTGATTACAGATTCAATCTCCTTACTAGTAATTGGTCTATTTGAATTTG
>NW_026521589.1:0-51991 GCF_021234435.1 Artibeus jamaicensis | reverse complement strand
TCTTTATTCCTTGATAATGTGCTTCTTTCCATGAAAAATATGACGTTTTTTAGTAACAGCATTGCATGTGCTTTAAAAAAACATGCATAAAGTACACATAATTATATAATGAGCATCTATGTTTTTGCCACCTATCTTCAACAATTGTCAGTCCATGAAGAATCTTGTTTATCTAATCTCCACTTTAACCCTTTTCCAATATTATTTTGGAATAAATATCAGATATCACATCATTTTATGATTGGTTTCAACCATAAACAATTTATAGTTTTATATGTTATGGGCTCTTTTGGGGAAAAACTACAATTCTATTATCATACTTAAGGTTAACAATAATTTCTTAATGCTAATAAACATTCAGTTAGGGTTCCAATATCCAGTTGTCTCATAAATGGTAATTCTTTTAACATTTTAATAATTAGACTATTAATTAGTCTTGTGTGTCTTTTTATTTTTTAAATTGAAGATTTGTAAAGTTTTTTATATTTTCAATTACTTTTGACATACAATGATATATATTAGGTGTACAACATAGTTATCAGCCATTTGTATAACTTACAGTGTGATCAACCCAATTAGAAGTGTCTTCTTAATCTATATATTTACCCTTTGCCAACTTTTCTTGCAGTTTTATTCATTGAAGAAAACAGGTGGTTTCACATGTAACATTTGCCACAGTCTTAAGTTCTGTTTATTACATCCCTGTGGTATTAAGTTCCTCTACCCTCTGTTTCTTTATTTTTATAGTTGGATCTAGAGACTTGATCAGATTGGAAGTAGGAATTTTTGTGCAGGAATGTTTCATAGGTTGTGTTGTATTCTTTTATCAGGTGAGATATAATGTCTGGTATTATCTTGTGATATCTGTAACTGCTGCTGTTCATTGCATTAATCCATGATTACTGGTGCTTCATATATTGTGAATTATTCATGTAGAGTTTCTATTAGCAGAGAAAGAAATGCTGTTTAAGGTATTTATAATAATCTTAATAGAAATTATTCAATCCCAAAATATTTTCTTAAACAATGATAGAACTAACAAGAAAAAAAGGTAGCAAAATAAAATGTTGGCTATTCTCACCATTTATCTTTCTGACCTCTTTTGATATGGGAGGCTTCCTCGTAGAAATTGCCAGCCAGGACTTTGATATGAAATAGATTCAGGGTCAAATTTGTGATGGTTAAAGAGGCCTTGCATAAATTAGACTCACAAAACCTCAGTTTCCTAGCTGTCAAATGGCCATAGCAATGCACACACATGGCTAACAAACCTTAGATTTTCCAGTTTTTAAAATGTAAGGGGAAATACCCGCTTTGGTATATTTTGATGTGCTTATATAATGTTTCTACCCTCTTGTTCCTTCCTGCTTTAAAGGAAAAATTGGGGTAATTTAGTCCTCTTCATGTTCAGACAACAAGGTTTATGAGGGTTAAGATGAAGCAGGATAGGTAATCTCTTTATTCCCCCCACTGAGTAAGTTTCTCCCCAGGAAATTGTATGGGAAAATGCTAGGAGACATTTCTCACAGGCATTTTTTTGGCATCTCTCTTCATTAGATAAATGTGACACCATCTTTGCTCTGCTTTCAAAGTCAGTCTTCACTGTGACTGTGGATCCTGCTTTTGCACAAATTGCTGATAATGGAGCAGAGAAGGTCTCCTCCCATGGTTTGGAGAGCTCACTTTGCACTTTCCTAGATTTGGAAGGAAAGACTGAATCTGAACATTGTGTAAACTGTCACCTTATGAGTGTGGTATTTTGAATTTTGTGGAACATCTTCACAGCTGGTGAAGATGAAGAAATCTTACTTTGTTGTTCAGAATGACCCTGTGCTATAGTTTTGGCAAAGTCTGTGCTTTGGCTCATGTGACAGTTTAGCTAATTCACATTCCAAATGGGCTTTGGCTAGTGACTGACAGTTCTATATATAGCTTAGAAAAAGAAGATAACTTCATTTCACTTCTCCCTTCCCACCCATCCAACTTTCATGATTCGTTGCTGTGTGTCATAACTAGCTGCCATTTTCCACTTTAATTGGTTTAGTACCTTCTGCTTTCTTCCCATTCCACTCCTTTGCATGTACATTCCAGTTCTTGGCCATGCCTTTCTATTTTTTTTCTATTTTTTTAATAGTTAGATCTTTTCCTGCCTCTATCCCTAATACATTTGCCTCATGGCCTGTTTCCTGCCAGTGGTAACATTTGCTGAGTGTACACTGCAGTTCTGTGTGTATAGTAAGAAGTTATTTTCTGAGCTTAGATAATAATGTGTGTGTATGTGATGTGCTTCGGATAATGGGAGATTATTTTCTATACTCTCAAATGAGAATTGGTTTTCTGTTTGATTATTTCCATTTTTAAAAAGTTTTTACAGAGGAGTTCTGCTAATTAATCCTTATTTGCTCTATCGTATTAGTCGAATAGTGTTTGCATGTGAATGTCTGTGGATGACAGATATTGTGGCACTTTGGCAGTGCACTAAAACTTTTCCCCTTTGAAATGTTTCTGTACTGTGTGTGGGGGGGTATACACACATATATTTTTACAGTGGTTGTATTCATTTATTGAAAAAATTAGTCATACTTTTGTAAATCAAAGAAATGCACAGAATTCCATTGTGTCTACTCATTCAATGGTTTTTCTCTCTTTGCTTTGGAAATATTTATATTCATAATGTGCATTTCAAAAATATTGTCAATCATTAAAGCCTCTTAAATAGACCACTATTTTTCATGTCTGACAGATACGTGTGTTAAGTATTGAAATGAACACACAAATAGCGGACAGCAAATAAATTATTTAAACATGAAAAAAATTTAATACTGTGATTTAATTTTTTAATTCCTTAAACCGGCCTCATTCCAATAAAAAATCATAATCTATGTTTTTAATACTCCTTGCTGGAATTTTCAAAAGGCATGTTACTTTTCTGAAAACTGAAATCTTTTGTCTATGAGCTCACAGTTTCACTGAACAAATTTATTCAAATGGTTTCTCTTTCAACACCATTTTCTAGAAGAATGGTGAAGCCTTTATACTTTCAATGTAAGAAGTTTAATTTCTGTTGGTGGTAGCATAAAGTTGCCATCACTCCTTTTAAATAATGGTACATATTTTCATTTAATCTTATTACCTTTGCGTTTCTCCTCAGTTACTGGTTTTTATTAAAAATCTTGCCAATTGAAAACACAGTAATAAGATGATGCATTAAAAGAAGAGTGTTTCCAGGGGCTCTGTTGATCATGTTGATCATAAGTTAAAAACATATTGGCCTTGACATTTTTACCAAGTAGTGTACTTAATATAATACAACACTTGAGTAGCAAGAATGAAACATGGATAATTAATGAAGTTTATTTGTCTCTGTGACCTAAACTCTTTATGTTCTTATCCAGTAACCATATGAGAAGGCAGTTTGTTAGCTGGGAATTCCACTGTATCTATTCAAATTAATATTTATTAAACATCACTGTGCAAAACACAACATATTGAGGGTTCTATGAGAAAATTAACATGCAACTCTGACCTTTCATAGTTGATAGGAAGAGATCAAAACCATATATTAATCAACCGGAGAACAAAAACAGGAAAAGTTTAATGTGGTACTAAAATGACTAAGAGGTGAAAAAAACAAAAAATAATAAGGATTTTATTCTGAGCACAGATGAGAGCCAGTGAACATGTTTTACTAGAGAGTGATGATGAAAATAATGTCTTAGAAAGGCAAAGGTTTTGTAGGAATTAAAGTGAGATAGGATGAAGCATGAAGCCTGGGCTAGAGTGGTGTCAGTGGGAAAGGAAAGGAACAGATAATGAAGATATTTGCAAATTGAAGAAGGAACATTACTTAATGCCTCATTAGGAAGACAGATAGATAGATATCATAAAGAGACTGAGACAGAAATCAGGAATAATAGCTCAGGTTTCCTTGGGGAGTATAAACATACAGTGTGGAGTAAAAGTAGGTCTACAGTTTATATGGAAAATAAGAGAAGAATTAATATAAGAATAAAATTTTGCATACTCACAATTGTAAACCTACTTTTGCCCCACCCTGTATTTTTACTATCAACGAGGGAATTAAGAAAGTACCCTTTTTGGAAATGAGTATGTAAAGAAAACCTTTATGTAGTTGGTGATTGATCAATCATAGTTATCTCTGCATAAGCTAGCACATTGTGGTCAATCCACTTTCTAGAGGAAACAGGGTTATTTCCTCTTTCTTGGTTCCCTCAGGTATGCTGAGAATGATTTAGACAGTTCTGAGCCTTTTACTTGCCTTTGGATTACCAGAGGCCCCTCGTCTTGTCTGGAATGATCTCGATCTGCAATGATCAATATGGTAACTACTACCATGTGAGGCTCTTGAGCACTTGAAATGTAGCTAGTATGACTGAGAGACTGAATTTTAATTTAACTTAAACTTAAAAACTACAACAGTTTAAAATATTTTTCTGTTAAATACAACTTTATTATTTTGGTAGAATTAAGTTTCACTTTAACCACTGAAAATTTAGCATTTGAATTGAGATATGCTATAAAGTACAAACCAGATTTTGAAGGCTTGGTACAAAATGGTAAAATATTTAATTAGCATTTATATACTGATTACATATTGAGTAATATTTGAATATTTTCAGCTTTATTGAAGTATGATTGTAAAATAAAATTGTAATAGGTACATAGTGGTGATTCCTACTATATAGTTAATTAATTTATCACCTATTATCTTTTTTGGGTGAGAACATTTTATTTTGAATATATTTGCTTAAAATATAATAAAATAGCACTTCCTGGGTAGTGTAGTTGGTTGGAGCATCAGCCTGATATGCCAAGGTAGTGGATTCAATCCCCAGTCAGGGCACATACTAGAAGCAACCAACAAATGTATGAATAGGTAGAACAACAAATCTATATTTCTTAAATAAATAAATAAAATTTTAAGTCTTAAAAATATAAAATTAATGTACCAGTTTTCTTTTGCACTTTTAAAACGGGGCTATAGAAAACTTAGCTTATACATATTATCAAAATATTTTAAATTAAAAATTACATATATTGTTTTGTTACATTTCTTTTGCCAGCACCAATCTGGATGTTGCATTACCTCTCCACTTTACTGTGCACCAAATGAGCTCTGAAATTTCTGCTGTCCATCGAGTGTCTTTTCTACTACTGCTTTTCAGACTCAGTGGCTATTCTATGTTTAGGATAAAAGTAATCTATGTATTATTACAGATTCCACCATAATGTGGTCAAGTTTGTGATGAATTTCAGCACTTCCTTATGAAAACTTTATTGGAATAAGTATTATTTGCATTTGCCTCAGCTGGAGTAGGATTGCCGAAATCCAATATCCCTGGATCTGTGTGAGGTTGGCTTAGGGCTCCTTAGTCAGCCACTTCTGCCACTGGAGAAAATCTGAGATAAATGATGACATGAGACCCTAGTCATGAGAGAATCCCTACTGTAGTCTCTCTGTTTTATGTCTACTAAATTTCCACGGCCACTAAAAAAATCCTAGAAGGAGTGGTAGGGGAAAAAGAGTGAAAAATTAAAGAAGGAGCATGAATAACTCTTCAAGAATTACACTGTATTTAATAATAAGTTTGATAAAAGTCTTGTCAACTAGAACAACTTTATGTTCTCATTACTTGCTAATATTTAAAGACATACAAACTCTTTTAACCCAATTTTTTCAAAGAAAGCATCCAACAGTGTGTGTGTGTGTGTGTGTGTGTGTGTGTGTGTGTGTGTGTGTATATATATATATATATATATATATATATATATATTTTATTTATCTTTAGAGGGTAAGGGAAGGAGAGAGGGAGAGAAATCGATGTATGGTTGCCTCTCATGTGTCCCCTGCTGGGAACTGGCCTGCAACCCAGGTATGTGCCCTGACTGGGAATTGCACTGTGCTCCTTTGATTCGCAGGCCCACTCTCAATCCACTGAGCTACACTAGCCAGAATTCTCCAACAGTATTTTTAAAGGAAGTATATTATAGGTGTCCCTCAAAGCACCAGCAATCTCTGAATCCCTTAATACTATCCTTTATACTTATTTACCAAATTACCTAATATATGTTATTACACCGAAGCATTACTCATTAATCTATTAAATGTTTTACTGCTTGTGTGGTATTATACTTATGTTAAAAGACATTATCTAGATGGAAAACTTAAAACTAATGTATAACAGAGTTCTAAGAGGTACTTTATTTTATAGATTTTACCAAAATAAGAGGTACCATTTTCTCTGAGTAGATACACATTTTGATGAAGGTAAATCACTATGCAGAATATCATCAAATATTTATTTCAGTAGAATCTAAAATTTCATTTAAGGTATAAACATTAGAACAAAATTGTTTTAAACTAACATTTTGACAGGTGTTTTAGAAGTAGATTTGATCAACTCTAGCAAAAATTTTTGAAAATCAGTTATAAAATAGTTTTTATTTTTATTTATTTCTAGATTATAATCTTTGGCTTGAGATGTGCTGGAAGTGATCCTAGAGATTTTATATTTTCCTTTCATCTTATGAATGAGAAAAGGTATTATAGCCTACACTTATGTATGTGAAAAATATTTTCTTATAAGACATGATCACAAAATTTAATTTTCTGGAGTAATAAGGACACTATTTTGAAGGTAACATCATAATATAGACACATTAACTGGAAGGAAATAGTAATTAATTTCATGTAGCATTTCAGGCTGAGACAGAGTTTAACGTGGAAGAAACTAAAAAGTTCACCAATGCTCTGGGGTGAGGGGGATATCTAGGTAAACAAGCAAATGTGATGACTTCTAGGTTAAAAAAAATAGCTTAACACTTTCATTCTGTTCTATAATAGCAAAATAAAACTTTGTTTAATAGTAAGTGATTTTAAGTGTAGATGTAAAACAGGCACAAAAGTAACAAAAACAAACAGGATTTCAAATCACAAGCATTCTCCTTATAGCATGATTGCAAAAGAATGCCATTTATTATACTCACCTCCCTCTTCTGTTTACATTGGGTGTCCAACCCACCAGCCGCATGCGGCCCAGGATGGCTATGAATGCAGCCCAACACTGAGTCGTAAATTACTTAAAGCCTTTTTTTTGCTCATCAGTTTTCATAGTGTTTGTGTATTTAATGTGTGGCCCAGAGATGCCCAAAGGTTAGACACCCCATACAACACAGAGGAAGATAATCTCAAGGTGAGATTTGGTTAATGTGACAAGGAAACTGGCCAGAATAGAGAAACCAAGTGAAATTCTTGGGAAAGTGTTACCCAATGCAAGATCACTGCTTAGGGCATTCTATTCAAGAATGAGATGTGGTAGGTAGTTTTATTAACTTGCCACAAGTAAGAGGCAGAATCCACATCCAAATCTGTCTCTCCAAAGGGAGACTTAGTGCTCTATTGCTATTTGGTCTATCACACATTGATTTCTTGTTTGCAGTTGGCTACGTTCCCTGAGTTGAGTTCCTGCTCATCCTGTTTACAGCTGTGTCTGTAAAATACTGTGCTACATTTTAACATTTAGCTAGAATAGCATTTAATAAGAACCGCCCAAATCTTAAGACCCTTGCCCTACCTCATTTTTGAGGGAGTAGGGACAAGGGTCATAATTTTGTAACTGCTTCCTCTTGAACATGGTGTATGTCTTTGAGTTAGAGTAGTGAAATTCTCTGGCTGCCTGGTTTATGAAAGTCTTGGGACCCTTTCTTTAGGTTCTGGAGTCCTGAGAAGAGGAGTGCATAAGGAAAGCACTACTTGCCCTGGCTGAGTAGGTCAGTTGGTTGGAGCGATGTCCTGATACACAGGGATGTAGTTTTGATCCCTGCTTAAGGGACATGCAGGAGTCAACCTGTGAGTGCATTGTTGTGTGGAATGTGACAAATCGATGTTTCTCTCCCTTACCTCTCCCTCTCTTTCTCTGGAATCAATAAAAAAATTTAAAATTAAATAAACTTAAATATTTTTTTAAAAAAGAAAGCAGTACTCTAATAGGAGAGAGGGGAGAGGTAAGGCAAAAGAAGGGAAACTGAAAGTCACTCATAATTCAGTGGTGAGGATCTAATGAGCAAGTTGGACCAGAATGCCAGCTTCCCTAAGGACAAAGAGTTCTAAGCCTCTCAGATTTGATGCCAGTGCCAACAAGAGAGAGAAATGGGAAGGTGCTGTCATATCTGAATCTTCTTCCTCAATGACCCAAGGTTTTTATTTAGGAATCACTTATTGAGCTGCTATTCTGGACTTTAAAGAACAGTAATCACTTATTGAAGTCTATCCAGGACTTTAAAGGACAGGTAGGACCTGGGCAGGAAGTGACTGTGCAGAAAGGGAGAGCTTAGAAGATGAAGCACAGCAATCTCAGGGGGAAGGGATAGCAGATTGACGTGGATCTTGGTTCCTGGGGTCCACGGCATTATGGATGAGATAAGACAAATTCACATGGACTACTGAGTCCCGTGGAGAAAAAGAAGAGGAAAAGAGGACAGTGCAGCTTCTCTCTCAAGAGGAGAAAAAGCCTCAGAGCACCTTGGCCACTGTCTCAGGAGGAGAGCACCTTGACCCTTTCCTTGACAGGCTTTTATTGGGTTCAATTTGCACAGGAATACAGGGTGTATACATAAAGCTCATCAGTCACTGACAGGCAGAAATAATTAAACAATAGATAACATTCAAAGAACTCTGAGGGCTTATTCTGATTCAGGGTCAGATAGTTAAAGGGCCATAAAACTTTGGGGAACAAACTCACTTCCTACTTGGATTTTATGCATTCTTTCTTAGGCCTGCTTGCCCTAGGAAACCCACCCTTTCCAGCACAAGGCTGCACCAACCTCCAGCATTGTTTCAGGCTTAAGTCAGGCAGGGGAAGTAAAGCAGCTAAGAGATTAGGAGACTTCTTGAAGACAGAGTGAGGACTCAGATTGTGTCAAAGCTGAGGGGCAAGGGTCCATCACCCCCTTTTTCTATAGCTCCCCAAGTCCTTCCCTGAGGGCCCCTTAGCAACTGTGCCTGTCTTAGGTCATTCTTCCCTTGAGGTATTTTACTGGTCATTGGCTAACCAGTCATCCACCTGGGGCCAAGAGAAAGGGAGCAAAGGTGGTGCCCCTACAAGGAAGATAAGCTTTGTCTCCTAAGTGACTTCTGCTCCCAAGGTCCTTTAGTCAGCCTTAGCCACAGGGGATTACAGCTTCTGAAACCAGGCAGGGCAGTTCCCAACAGCAGATGTGATAATTCTGTACACCATCCAGTTGATATCCCATGGTTTCTCAAGCACTGATGCTGAACATGCAGCCAAGTGAAGAGGTGTACCTTGTAAGGCACTTTAGTTTGAAGAGGGAGGACAACTCAGGAGGAAGTTCTGGCAAGGACCTCTGCATCCAGTCTCTTGGGACAGTGCACCAGGGAATACAAACTCTGTGTACACACACACACACACACACACACACACACACACACACACAGGAGGAGGGTAAGTAAGGCCAAGCACATGGGGCTATACTTCAGGCCCATGCAGCACAAGGCCCTCTATGATCAGACATCCTGTTAGACACCATCCCCTAGAGACCCAGTGACACAGCTCCAGCTTAGAGACTAAAGCCCCTCTGAAAATCAGAATACAAGGGGAAACCACCACTCACTTGCTACCTTTCCCCCCCAAATCTATTTCCCAGTAGGTGCTGGGATAAGCCTTCAAATGAGCAGATCACTTAAGGTCTATGCAACCCACGGTTTCCATCTTTCATGGACCGTGACTCCTCCAACCCCAGTCTGGAAATATTAGGAGCTCAAGTCTGAAAGTGAAGCTCCAATTCTGAGTTCAAGAAGGTACAGAAAACAGCTGCAGGTACATGTTGTTCAAACCAGAATGAAACAGGAGGAAAAGAGTAAGAGTAAGAACAATCATTGATGCCACAATGACTGTTCACATGAGGCATTGCCTGGCCTCATTTCTTCTCTCCAGCTGAGTCATCCACACTGGCAGAGTCACCTCCTATTACAGTTATAGGTCCAGGCTCCTAACTTCTGGACTCCTAGAGAAAATGGTGTGACAAAGCCTCCTTAAGGTTTGTACCCCATGTCATAAGCAGGTGGGACTGTGAGAAGCACAGGACAGGCCCAAGATGTCTGGTGTAACAGCTTGGTTCACATGCCACAATTCAGACCCAGTCACAATAAAGAAGGCTCTGGGTAATGTGGCCTCCCTGCACCTGTCTCCCTTCCAGCTCATACTCATACTCAGCAGTGCGGTATTCTGTTCTTATTCTTTTATGACTGTCTCTGGCTGTGACAAAACACTGGGATGCTCCACCTTGATTCTTCCACGGCAGGGCAAGTGCCTACGTCAGCCCATTCCACTGCCAGTCAGCAGACTCCCAAAGCCATAGGGGCCTGTGCCCAGGCTGAGTGGGGGCAATCTTAGCTGTATTTACTTTTCAATACTCTTAGGGTATTTGGCCTCTGTTACCACACCTTTGGTAAAATTTCTGAAATCACACCTGCTAATAGAATATCTCTTAAGACCTTTTGAAGACATGTGGCACATAATTTTTCCTCTTATCCTTCAAAGGAAGGGAAGCAATGGGGTTCTTATTCCAATAGCCTACAAATCATGCTTTATTTTTTGGCTTGTAGATAAAACCATTAATTTTTACCATATAAACCCAGGCACATATATCTTTACACCATTAGCCATAAGCTGGACCCCAGGTGCCACAGTCAAACCTTTGCCATTCAGTCTTGCTTGTAAGAGATAATCCCTTCTATCCCAGATTATCTGCACTGAAAACCAGGAGTCATTTTCTTGTCCTCTTCAGTGAAGGTGACATGGCCTGTCTGATGAGAACCTTGTTCAGGGTACTGGCAAGGCTCGGGTGCCATTTCCATTTCCCTCATGACTATCACCCTGGCTTCAGGTGCTCTAGAAGGTGCACTCCTTGGATGGAAACAGGACAGGGGTTTCAAGAGAGAAGCTATCGCTGGGATGGGAAAAATAGACAAACTGTACTTGAAAAATAACTAAATAAAATTTAAAAAAAAGAGAGAGAAGCTATCGTGGTAAAGTAACAAATGTGATTTTAAATGATCTCATGGGAAATACTAAAGATAATGCCTCCCAAATCCATGACTCCTGAGCTTGGAGTAAGGCTGCCACAGGCAGGACTGGCAGTTTGCTACCATTGACCCATTTGTAAGCATTTAATCTCTTTAAGTCAAATAAACAGAGCTCTTTTTATTCAATTCTGAAGAATGCACCCCAAGGGGCTGCATTCAGGGATCAGTTTGAGTTTCTCATAGCACACTTCGATAAAAGACAAACAAGGACCACAAAGAACAAAATCTAATTCCTGTAGGTCAGAAACTGAATGGTAGTGAGTGAGCACTGTGATTCCATAATCTCTATCCTGAAACACTATCAGTGACTCAGGTTTCCCTGACAGCCAGACAACCAGACCAGAGATCATCACCAGAGAATGTCTTGAATTGCCCCACAGGTATTCCTCAACCCTCCACCCTTAGACCCAGGTTGGGCCCTGAATCTGGCATCCTAGGGACAGCTTCTGCCTGATGAACCTGAAACCAAGCATACACAAATGAAAAAGCAAAAATGAAATTATCCTTCTGACAACCCTAAACCCAAAACAGGAATAGAAATACAAATAAAAGCAACCACTGAGGCTCACCTACCTGCCTCTCTTCCTAAGTACTGAATGAAACAGGTTCAGGTGGCCACTTAGCTTCACTCTCCAGGCAGGCCAGGTAACCATGCTGGTGGTTAACACCAAGTGGGGAGTTTCCTATAGAACAGGTCCTCTCCAGTGGAGACACAGGTAAGTAAGCCCCCAATGAGCTGCCGCTGTCAGCTGCTTCACTATATGTCCACACCAGGCCAAGAGGGAGTCCCTTTTAGGACATTGCCTTTCAGTTGTTGAATTTACTATTGAACTCAAGAGATTCACAGCTTGGGGCACTCTATTCAGGAATAAGATGTTGTCATTAGGTAGTTTTATTTACTTGCAGCAAGTAAAGGAGACAGGGCATTCACATCAAAGTTCTGTCTCTTCAAAGGGAGGCTTAACCATTGCTTATATACACTATTTGGTCAATTACCTGTTGATTTCTTATTTGAATTTGGCTACACATATTGGGTTGGGTTTCTGTCACGATCCTCTTCTTTACACCTGTGTCTTCAAAATACTGTTCTACATTTTAACATTTAGCAAAAATAGCATTTGGTTAGAACTGCCCTGAACTTGAGACCTTGTCTTATCTAACAAGTGGAGCAGCAGCAGTTCAAGCTAGTTCAATGTTAGTGATGTGACAGTGAGACTTTTCCTGTCAGAAGTGTGTGCATCTATTAGTTAACACCTACTAGAGTCAAACCTCAGCACTTGCTGTTTTTAACAAGATTTAGCATTTCCCTCTTAAATTAACACATGTAGTGGCTTCCTGGTGTTATTATTTTGTTATTTTTTAAAATTATTTAGTCCGGTTCATTATAATGGTAAAAAGGCAAATGTCAATATTTAATATTGTATCTCCATTTTAAAACTTTAGACTAAATCAATTATTTTATTTTATTTTTCAGGCTTTTTTTGTTGTCTTTTTTCCCATTACCACAGATTCCCCTTACACCCCCCTCCCACCCCCCTGCAATCACCACACTGTTGTCCACGTCCATAAGTCCTTTTTCTTTTTTTCAATCATTCCACCCCCTAACCTCCCCACCCAACTAGCTGACACCCTGCTGTCCATCATGAGCCTGTTTCTGTTTTGCTTGTTAGTTCAGTTTGTTCATTAGATTGCACATATGAGTGAAATCATAGGGTATTTGTCTTTCTCTGACTGGCTTATTTCACTTAGCACAATATTCTCCAGGTCCATCCACACTGTCACAAAGGGTGAAATTTCCTTCTTTTTTATGGCTGAGTAGTTTCCATTGTGTAAATGTCCCATAGTTGTTTTATGCACTCATCTGTTGATGGACACTCAGGCTGCTTCCATATCTTGGTGATTGTAAATAACACTGAAATGGACATAGGGGTGCTTATGTTCTTTTGAATTAATGTTCCTTGACATATACATATTTCCAGAGTCAGGATTGCTGAGTCAAAAAGCATATTCATTTTTTTAAAATGCAATAAAAATATTGAACATTTAAATATTTTTGAAAGATTACATAAATGCAGCAAAGTGTATAACTTGATAAATTTTCACAAAGGGAAAAATAGAACAGTGTAACCACCACTTTGCCCAAGAAATAAAACCCTACCAAGCTCCTCAGCTTCTCCTCATATACTTGTTATAGAAACACCTCCCCGACCTGGGTGTTTTTGTTCTATGGTTCTTCTTTGCCCACGGCTGGTAGGAATTGTGGCTCTCAATGTCAAAGTTTGGTAAAAAGGAAAGGAACTGTTTAGTCTAAAGTTATACAGGTTTAGATTAATGGCAGAATGTTGCCGTTAAATCCCAAAGTCCCTTTAAAACACCCACAAACACACACACAGTCCTGCCTCCCCTTGCCAAACGAGGCTCCTTAGGGGTACCATATCTCAGCAAAAGAAAATAGACGTCTGTAGCTTGGGTAGGCTTCAGTTCTTAATCCAAAAACGTATCCTCATGGCAGGTCGGGGATCTTTCTGCATCATTTCAAACCACCTGGCCAAGAGAGAGAGCACTAAGCATGGTTGTTAACATCTTGCTTTCATGCGTTCTAAGCCGCATGGTTAAGACAGCCCCGTCTCCACCCCCCAAAACCATGTGCATAAGCCCCAGCTTGGCTGCCAGGTGCCTGGGTTTAAATCCCCACATGGATCTTTCTCTGTAACCCCATTTCCAACTTCTCCCACACTAGGTTACACCTGCCAGTAGTCTGGTTTCTTTTGCCTTTCTTGGCTGCCATTGTTAGTCTGGGTAAAAGTGGCCCTGTGATGCAGAAGCCTCTAAGCTACTCTCACAGACCCTGGAAGCCCCTCCAACTACATCGAATCATGGGTTAGAGTCAGGCCCATCTCCCTGGCTCTGAGCATAGGCACAGCTTTTTAACATTATCAAAACACTGGCCAAGTTCTTCAGATATACAAAGTGGCTTCCTATGGCCCTGTTCAGCTTCCCTCATCCCCCAAGCAATAGCTGTGGGGGTTTTCTCCATTTTAGGAGACTTCTGGCTCAGTACCCCATTATACTTTGCTTTTTACAATCTCCACATTTCCTCAATGGTAATCATTATCCTGATTTCTAATATTATAGATTAGTTTAGCTTATTTTATAAATTTATATAACTTGAATTACATAGTAATTTTTTTTTTGCCTGGTTTCATTTGCTCAACATTATGTCTTTGAGATCCATTCATGTTATTCAGTGTAGCAGTTCATTCATGTGAATTTCTATATGGGATCACATGATAGGCACTCAAAAGTAGGTGGGTATTTGGATTGTTAAATAATACTAATCTTGTGTATATATTACAGTGCACTTGCATTTAGATTTCTGTTGATTAGACACCTAGGAGTAGAATGGTAGAATCACAATACTATGTGTTTTGAATTCACTAGTTACTGTCAGTTATAAATAAAATGTGCAAGACTTTCAATTGCTCCATGTCTTTGCCAACTATGGACATTTACATCTTTTTAAAAAGATTTTAACCATTTTGATTGCTTGTCTAGTATACTTTATTATGGTTTTAAATTCACATTTCTTGGATGACTAATGAGATGAAAATCTTTTCATGTTTATTGGACATTTGGGTATCTTCTTTGGAAGTTCCTATTCTAATCTTGTGCTTAGTTAAGTAAGTAAGAGTTTTGTCTTTCCTTCTTACTGATTTTTAGGAGTTCTTTATATATTTAGGATAAAAGCACTTATTGGTTAGATATATGGACAATATATTATCCTACTCCTTTCCCTCTTGTAAATAGTGACTTTTCGATGAACAGAAGTTTTAATTTTTATATAGTCTAGTTTTATATGGTTTTTTGTTCGTGTCTTTTGTCTTTATTTATTTTTAGTTTTTAATTATTTTATTGTCGTTCAATTACAGGTGTCTACGTTTACCCCCCACCACTCCCCACCCCAACCCCAGCCAAACCCACCTCTTTCCCTTGCTTTCACCACTCCCCCTTGGTTTTGTCCATGTGTCCTTTATAGTTGTTCCTGAAAACCCTTCTCCCCTTTCTCCCATTATCCCCTCCCACCTCTCATCTGGTGACTATCAGATCATTCTTAATTTCAATGTCTCTGGTTATATTTTACTTCCTTTTTTCTTTTATTGATTAGGTTCCAGTTACAGGTGAGATCATATAGTATTTATTTGTCCCTCACCGCCTGGCTTATTTCACTCAGCATACTGCCCTCCAGTTCCATCCATGTTATCATGAAGGGTAGGAGCTCCTTCTTTCTCTCTGCTGTATAGTATTCCATTGTGTAAATGTACCATAGATTTTTTATTGTTCATTTCCTGATGGGCACTTAGGTTGCTTCCAGTACTTGGCTATTGTAAGTTGTGCTGCTATGAACATTCGGGTGCATCAGTTCTTTTGGATTGTTGTTTCAGGATTCTTGGGATATAATCCCAGCAGTGGAATTGCCAGGTCAAAGGCAGTTCCATTTTTACTTTTCTGATGGAATTCCATACTGTTCTCCACAGTGGTTGCACCAGTCTGTAATCCTAGCAACAGTGCACTAGGGTTCCCTTTTCTCCACATCCTTTCCAACATTCGTTCATTGATTTGTATTTGATGGCCATTCTCAGTGGTATAAAGTGGTATCTCATTGTGGTTTAAATTTGCATCTCTTTGACACCTAGCAATATTGAGTATCTTTTCATATGTCTCTGGGCCCTCTGTATATCTTCTTTGGAAAAGTGTCTGTTTTCACAGATATAGAACAAACATATTTATTGATATAGAACAAAATTTATATGGAAACATAAATGACCCCGAATAGCTGCAGCAATTTTGAGGAAGAAAAACAAAGTAGGAGGCATCATAATACCTGATATCAAACTATACTACAAGGCCACTGTAATAAAAACAGCCGGGTACTGGCATAAGAACAGACACATAGACCAATGGATCAGAACAGAGAGCCCAGAAAAAAACCCGTCTCAATGGTCAATTAATATTTCACAAAGGGGGAAGAAGCATAAAATGGAGTAAAAATAGCCTCTTCAACAAATGGTGTTGGGACGCCTGGACAGCTACAAGCAAAACAAAATAAAACTTGATCACCAACTTGCACCACACATAAAAATAAACTCAAGGTGGATAAAAGACTTAAATATAAGATGTGACACCATACAAATCCTAGAGGAGAACATAGGCAGGAAAATCTCAGATATTCCAAGCAGCAATATCTTCACTGATATGTCCTCTAAAGCAAGGGACATACAGGAAAGAGTAAATAAATGGGATCTCATCAAAATAAAAAGCTTCTGTGCAGCTAAAGAAAACAGCATTGAAATGAAAATGAAAAGAGAACCAACTCCATGGAAAAACATATTTGACAATGATATTTTGTTCAAGGGTTTGATATCCAAAATATATAAAGAACTCTCATAACTCCACTCCAGGAAGACAAACACTCCAATGAAAAAATGGGCAAAAGGTTTGTGCCTTTTGTCTTTAAACAAATGCTGCTGTATGCCCCAAGACTATGAAGTTATCTACTGTATCAATACTTTCCAGAAACTTGTTTTTCTTTTCACATTTTTTATCCACAGTCTAGCTAGAATTAATTTTTGCCTATGCCATGAGGTAGTCTGCAACAAAATTCAATTTTCATTCATTTCTATATTCAGTTTACCCTGCCCCACTTAATAAAACCACTGCCTCATCATCATTTGTGTGCAGTGCCCATTTTGTCACATATTAAGTGTCTATATATGTTTGAATCTGTTTCTGTGTTGTCTATTTTGTTGCAACTGTCTGCCTGTCCTTGAACCAGTACTACATAGTCTTACATATTTTAGTTTTATGTCTTGATAAATTCCCCATCTTTGTTCTTACTTACTATCTTGACCATTATTAGCCTTTCATATGCACTTAGAATGACATAAAATTTTTTCATAACAAGAATTCTTGGATTTTATTTGGGATTTAATATTTACCTTTTTATCTATGAAAATAGTATATTCCCTCCATTTAGGTAGTTTTTAAATTTCACTTTTATATGGATAGATAGATATTTGTTTTCTATATAGAGATTTGTACAAACTGAATGACTACAAAACACTTTTTCTCCTGTTATAGTATGTTTTGAAAATATGAATATTAACTCTTTTAAAAATTTTCTCTTTTGTGTTATTTGATTCAAATCATTGATCTTTGAGATCATTTGTGAAATTATGTTTATTTGGTGTTTTGATTAGAGTATTTCTAGTGTTTTGGTTAAATTTGAATAACAATGAATGCTGCTTACATATCTGAATATACCTGTTACTGAATTTACATATCCAACTCATAGTTTGTGAAAATAATTTTGATAAGCTATTGAAACTTTTTAAATTTTTCTAGTCTGTTTTTTACAGAATATAATGTTTGACAAAATAAGTCTTCTCTAAATCTATAATCTATAGATTTATATATAATATTAAATAAAATCTATAGATAATATTAAATCTATAGATAATCTAAATCTATAGATAATATTAAATAAAATCTATGGTTAATGGAAAAGGAATTTTAAAAAAGAAATATATGGTAAGTGAACTAAGATTGGAACAGATTTAAGTTAGTAATTTCTCTTAACATCAAAGGCAGCACACTGATACAAAATTAGAATTTGACTTTCTTTCTTTTTTAGTAGTATGCATACTTTATTTTTTAAAGATTTATTTACTTATTTTTAGAGAGAGGAGAAGGGACAGAGAAAGAAAGGAAGAGAAACATCAATGTGTGGGTGCCTCTCACACACCCCCTACTGGGGACCTGGCCCACAACCCAGGCATGTGCCCTGACTGGGAATCCAGCTAGCAACTCTTTGGTTCACAGGCCATCACTCAATCCACTGAGCCACACCAGCCAGGGCTGATTTTGTCACTCTATTAAAAGGACCAAGTTTACCAATAGTATTAGTCCACTCTTAATAAAAGAAAAATTATGAAGGGAAAGTAAACATTTTATGTTTTATTAAGAGTATTTCCTGTGCCCTGTATCTTCAGGTATTGTAACAGGGCACAGCCAGGAGGGGGCCCCAAAAAAGAATTTGGGATGGGGTCCAGAGCTCAAGGTGTCCAGAAAATATTAAGATGTCCTCACCACCACCACCCAGGTGTCAGTTGGGGGAAGGGACAAATGGAGTAGGGCCACTGAGAGTTGTTTTGCATAGCAACAGTTTTGCAGCTAACCTCTGGAATGGTCATTTAACATATCTATAACCTTTAACTGGTATCATAGATATGTTGAATAGCTGTGACCAAGTTTTGAGCCAGGGAGAAGGAAGTTGACTTCCACCCAAGACATGTAACTAGGGGCAGGTCCCCTGAGTTACAGCACCTGTGAGGGAGCTTGGAGTTGATTGGCTCCACACCATGGGGCCACACTTGCCCAGACTCACTATGGCAGGCCAGTAAACTTGCAATAATACGGGAGTCCTGGCAGGTGTAACCAACTGTGGGAGGAGTCAGAAATGGGGTTGCAAAGGAGGACTGGTACAAGGGGATTTAAACCCAGATGTGGCAGGTACGACCCCTCAGAGTAGGGGCAACCTAAGCCAGACACCGTCACTTGGGAGGCCCTCAAGGAAGGACTCGGTGGGGGGGTGGGGGGCTTCAACAAAGAGGGAGCGATGGACTCTCGCCCCCCAGCTATTGTGACATAGCCGAGTCCCCTAAGTTTTATGGCTCATTAGCTATCTGACCCTGACTGAGAATAAGCCCTCATAGTTCTTTGAATGCTATCTATTGTTTGATCCTTACCTGTATTCTTGTGCAAATGAACCCAATAAAAGCCCATTGAGGAAGGGGCTCTTGGCCCTTCCCCTTGGAGGGATCAGCCACCTCTCCTCCCCAAGCAGATCATGTCTTGGTAGTGTTACTTTCATCTGTGGTGGATGGGGGGCACTTTGCAGGCAATGTTACCCCCACACTCATTAATTCATGTTCTCGTTTAAAATTGCTCCTATAATTGTACCTCATTGACCTGACTGGACACCCCAATATATAGGAGACCTAAAATTAAATTTATCTAGAGCAGATAATTGCTCAGATAAAAAGCCTTTCCCAAGATCTAAGACCATGCCAGTAAAGCCAACTCCTATGCATAATCCTTATGTTTCTCTCATAATTGTCACAATGATTATATTCCTGGGTATATATTAGTGATCTTACTTCTCTTGGAACAAGCTGATCACCTTTCCTGTGTTTTACATTGTATATATTGGTCATTAACCCTTGACTAAATAGTACTTTCTTATTTTTTTTGTTTTAATTCCTGCATGTAGGAAACCTTGACATAGAAATATGACACAGTACTCTCAATCTCACCTTCCTCAGGGAACCTGCTTGAATGATGGATTGGCATCTGATGCCTGCCTCTATGTCTGGTAAAACTGATGATCCCATAGTTATTCTTGTTAGCAAATTTTCAACTATCCCTAACTTTACTGTAGATTTTACAAAACCCTAATGTAAAGCCACTATAGCAGAAAACAGCCTTACTCAGCACACTCCTTCTTCACCATCAAAGTTGACATCCCAGTTATTTCATAAACCACCTAAGGGGAAAATAGTTAGCTATTCAGGAAGTACTATAGCTTCATATTTCCTCTGTACAGGTGCTACTTTGGACCTATATGACTTTTTCCTTGTTTCTGACCAATGAAGCCAAATTTGTATGTCCTGATAAAATGAAGTGCTGCTAATTTTTAAGGAAAAGTATATAATTTTAAATTTGATTCATTCTTTCTATCTTGCTAGAAGGATTTTAACCCCTATGTTTATATTTGGTCAGTTATTCAAGTGGAAAGGACCTGTATTTCAATGGAAGTGCTTTAGAACAACACGGTAAGGTAAACTTGATGATTAAGAAAAACTATTGTATATGATTTTCATCAATATTTTAGAATGTGTATTGTTCTTTTTCCTATACCTTAAACTAAAAAGGGAAAAGTTCAAATATAAACAGGAGTAATATCTCAACAGTAATTAGTCTTACAGCTTAATGCTGTAACTTATCTTACTTCACTCTCAGACCTAATTATGTGGAGTTCAGTATTTTGAAGATTACTTCCTTTGTGAGTTCCTTGTTTTGATCTCATGTCAATGTTTAAAACTTAGAATGCTTTTTAAGTGATGTCAAAAAGACTAAGCCTAACATTTTATAACAACTATTATATGGGCAATATTTAACATAATTTATAAATGAATGATTCTGTAAATTGTATTATTGGAATTAAAGCATGTCATGTGATAGATTGGCAGTTTCTTCGGGTAGAAAGAAAAACCCTTTATTTACAAATATTATCCCCTGATATTATCCATTAAAATTGTATTAATGCCTATGTTTCAGTGACTAAGAGAAAGTAATAAGAAGACCCAAGAAGTTTGTTCTCCTTTAGTATGTGCAATAGAGGATATATGAAAATAGTGAGGCCTGGTTCTACTCACTAAGGAATTTAATATAGAATGTCAAACTGTTATGTGATAATTATAGAACAGTCTGACTACATTGGCAGCTGGTCTTAACTTCTCAATCATTGATCCAGAGACATGGCTTTCCAGGAGAGGTTCATTATACAATACCCACATTATTCTGCAACCTAGAAGTTCGATTCATTGGATCCTTCAGAGCACCTACCTTAGCCTAAACATAAAAATATCAGATTCACAAAAATAGGTAAATTGGTAAAGAAATTGAATTGTGCCATTTAACATCTGAAAGCATAATGATCTTTTGAAAAAGTATTTAACATTTCTTTTCTAATGGGATAAAATCTAGGTGAAACTATACTGATAATGTGATAAATGCTTAGAAATTTGAGGATATTGGGTCTTCACCTTAAATATTTGAGTCAATTAATTGTTGTAATTTGGTATACATTAATACTATGTTCATAAGGAATTTGTTTCATTAACAATTACAAATGTCACAAATAGGTAGTTGCATGGTAAACAGATTATTATATCTCTCTGTAAATCTGATATAATTCTGGTACTTCTGTATATGTAAATAAATGCTGCTTTTTCTAAATTTCAATACTAATTTATATGTGTCACAGATAAATCCTGTTGTATAACTTTAAACATCACCAACAGAATCATGTAAGACAATGGTTTTAGTTATAGCTCCTGATTTCCTACAGTCACATTACTTTTAACCATTATTAGATGTAGCTGAATCTTGATTGATTCTAATTTTAAGATTAAAATAGGCTCCACTTCTTACTTGGAATTATAGGGTCACAGGCTGGCTTTGCCACCACTTAATTAGATGTAATCATGTGAAATCTAACCAAAACTCTCTACCAAATTGCTAACTCAACATCTAGAGCCATTAAGTGCAGCAAACAGCTTTAGATTCTTTAGCCAGGGTGATCCTTGACAGTAAAATTATGCTTGATTATTTTCTTGAAACCCAAGGTGTAATTTGTGCCATAGCTAATACTTCCTACTGATAAATACTTCTTCCCAGGTAGAATTAGAAACAATCTCCTTAAATTTGCAAGATCCCTTGATGGGTATTCCAGTTTTGTCTTTAGCACTGCTGGCTGGTTAGGGTTTAAATTTTCTGATATTCTCAGCTGACTCTCAACTTGTCTCGGGGCTATTTTAATATCTGGGTTGCAAATTGTCCAACTCCTTGTACTAATTTGTTTAATAACCTTCATTGTCAACCTACTGGTATTTTGTATAACCAAGTGTCTGAGCCTCCTGTAAAACCTAGAAAAGTTTGTATGAAGGATAGAAATGATCAATCAAGTCACCACATCTTTTCCATTTTTTTCATCCACAATAGTTAAAATATTTACTTGTGATGCTAAATACCTTTTGCAGGTTAGTCCCAATTTATTGTGTATACTTTCAAAAACCTTTCAAAAATTGACTTAAGCCATTTTACATAAAACTGTAAAATTTCCTTGAATTTGTCATGTACCTGAAAGGTATCCTGTAATCAAATGGCTTTATTGCTCTACTGGCCACTGCTCAATCACAGGAGTCCCATGAAGGAACTAGGTGGACCCAGAGCAGTTAGCCCAACCACTCTAGCACCAATGTGAGAAAAACTGACCTGATTGATCAACTCTGTCCATGACAGGTTTTTATCAAAAAGGGGAATGTGGACCTTGAGAAGGAATACATCTTCCAAGAAGGACTCCTCATAGTTAACCGAGCAGAAATTCATAACTACGGTCTAGCAGACATTGCTGACAGAGGACTCCAACACATGCTACATTTCAGGAAAAAGGTACAGAATGAGCTGCCAGCCTTCTCTACTGTGCTCCTGCTGTCTGAATCAACCATTAAGGAATTACTGGTATTGTCTTTTGACCAATGGACTGAGACCTGCCCAGTACAATTGGAACTGCACTATTATACCCTCACTTATATAAGTACTGACCAATCACAGCAACTCCATAACAAGCAATCAGAATGTGCAAATTGGACCAATCAGGACAGTGCTGTTTGAACCAACTAGACTGTACAAATTTGGATTCCTCATTTGCATAAAAATGAACCAATTAGGAACCAGGGAGGAAATTTCCTCTTCAAAAGTTCACCTCCCCTTTGCCTCAGTGGAGCACACTTTCAGTTTCTACCAGGTTGCCTTCTCCCAGTTTGTAAACTATTCTCTTGAATAAAGTTTTCCCTCTTTCTATGCCTGAGATTGGGATTTTTGTTGACATTAGATCAATGGTAGCAAACTCCTGTTCACACAAATTAACAGTCATAAAATCAATTGATGGAGTTGTGCCCAGGGCTTCTTTTAAACTAAATAATAGAATAGAATAGAATAGAATAGAATAGAACTTTTCACAATGCATGGCTTTTAGAAAAGTTAAATACTGTTTCATAAAACTGTGGTTTCTGTGAGTGTGCATTGGTTTTCCTTGCAAAATATATACATACATACTGATATACATATACATATATATATGTATATGTATGTATATATTAGGGGAGACCCCCAAACTGGAATTTATTTATAAAAATTGTGTATTTATTCTTACATGTTTAAACTTCACTCACCTTCAAAGTACTCTCCATTTGATGCTATACACCTATCAAGATGTTTTTAATCATTGCTTGAAACTGTTTTTGAACTAATTGATTTTGATGCCTTCAGGTGCTTCTGCCATTTTTATTTTACCTCTTCCACATCAGCAAAGTGTTTCCATTTGAGGACTTTTTTCATCTGAGGAAACAAAAAATACTCAGTCAGGGTGAGATCGAGTGAATAGGGAGGGTGGAACACAGGGGTCATGTTAGTTTTGGTCAAAAAGTGCTGAACACTCAGCATGGTGAGGGCAGGTGAACTCATAAATCACCCATCAAGAAATGGACAAATGTGTTAAAAGGGTTTTCAAAAATATTCATTGAAGTCAAATGCAGCCTCTCACAATAACACCAGCTGGTACACTGATGCAGATGGGTTCCTAGAACACTCACCTAGTGGGGGAAGACTGTACTACAAAGAGCCTGCCCTCCAGAAGACAATTCCAGTTTTGGGGGGTCCCCCATTGTATATTCATATACTTTTTCACTTGGAAATAGCAGCAGTAGGCATTACCTGGCTCCATTGATAGTAAGTGTGCTTAAGTTATTGCAGGGTACAGAGCATTAATAATAATATCACAACACAGGTCAGAAAACCTGACATTGCACTTATTCTGTCACTAAGTAGTTATGTGAACTCATTCTTTTAAAAGAAATTGTTTATTTTCTTTCAAAATTATTTTCATTTTGTTTAGAAGTTTTTTGATGAAGAGCTTAAGACTGAAGATCAGTGGTTGTTCTTACCCATTCAGTGGCCTGAGATGTAGGGGCTGCAGGTCAGTCTTCAGTGGCAGGCTGAGTGCTCCAGTCTTCTGTAGGAAACTGGTACACAGATATTGATATCACATACATGCCTTCATACCTGCCTGTGACCTTAGTTTTCGCAGCAGTAAACTCAGGAGCTCAAATTTCTCTTTGGTAACAGCCTTCTCTTCCTTTTCAATCTCTTTAGGATCTCTGTAAAAGTAGAGATCAGGCATGACCTCCCACGGGTGTTCTTGGAAGATTGTGCCATGCATGCACAAACTTCCTGGGACAGCATCCACTACATCAGATCCACTGAGAACTCCCTTTTCAGGATTTTATAACAGGATTCATCAAGTTGATCTGAAAACAGAAAGACAAAGTAATGCCTGAGAGTAGCAGGTAAAACAAGAAACATGAAGAAAAAAGAAGAAAACAGGCCACTTTTCAAATATTTTCATCTCTCAAAGCTCTCACACATTGAAATTATACTTGTAGCAAGGATTACTATTAAATTCCACTCACTGAGTCAGAGACCCTCGTGCCCCTCATGTAGCTACTTGCAAATGTAAACTAATTCTTATCCTTGGATCTCTCCTTGCCTGAGTTCCTTCATCTGTTAATTAGGAACAGTCATATTTGTCTTATCTACATGAAACAATTATCATAGGTGAAAATTTATTGTGTACATTAAGTTTTTAAAATTTTCCTGAGTGTTAAAAGTATGAGGTGCCAATTTATACATGTAAACATAAATAGATTTGTGCTAAGGTGCATATATGTATTTGTACTATATACACTGGCACAAATATTTGGAAAATATCGATGAATGATATATTATTATTTTCAAAGGTTTATCTTAATATTTGTCTTCTTGTAACCCAAACCTGAATCATATTTTATATTCTCATTTGAATATTTAGACTGAAATTTTGCTGCTTTCCTTCTTTCTAAATTAATGCTTTGCAAAGTTTATTTATTCTAAAAGTGGATTTGAGAATTTCTTAGTTTTACATATATGCACCCAACATAGGAGGACCCAATATATAAGGAAAACCTTGGAGGACTTCAAGAAAGGTATAGACACAAACACATTTATAGTAGGGATTTTAACACCCATTGTCATCAATGGACAGATTTTTCAAATAAAGAATCAACAATGATTTTGTGGCATTGAACAATGCCCTAGATGAAATGGACATAACTGATATATAGAGAGAGCCCTTCATCCCAAAGAAGCAAAATACACATTCTTTTCAAATGCACATGGAAAATTTTCAAACATAGACCACATGATAGGTCACAAAACAAGCCTCACAAATTCAAGAAAACTGAAATCATGTCAAGTACCTTCTCAGACCACAAGGGCCTGAAACTAGAAAACAACCTCAAGGAAAAAACTCAAAAACACTCAAACTCATGGATATTGAATGTCATGCTATTAAACAATGAATGTGCTAATAATGAGATCAAGGAAGAAATTTAAAAGTTTCTGAAAACAAATGAAAATAAACACACAACAGTCCAAAGCTTATGGGACACAGAGAAGGCAGTCCTGAGACAGAAGTTCATAGTGATTCAGGCCAAGACAGAAACATTTCAAATAAACAACCTACTCCTATGCCTACAAGGAGTTGAGGAACAACAACAAAGTTAAGAGTGAGTAGAATGAAGGAAATAACCAAGACCAGAACACAATTAAATGATATATAGACTACAAGAACAATTCAAAGGATCAATAAATCCAGGAGCTATTTTTTTAAAAGATAAATAAAATCAACAAGCCATTAACCAAGCTTATCAAGGAAAAGGAAAAGAGGACCCAAATTAACAAAATTAGAACTGAAAGCAGAGCAATTACAACTGATACCACAGAAATACAAAGGATTGTAAGAAATTACTACAAAAACTATATGCTGAGAAATTGGACAAGCTAGACGAAATAAACAAATTTCTACAAACATATTTCCAAAACTGAATCAAGAAGAAGCAGAAACCTTGAACAGACCAGTAATAGCTAGTGGAATTGAAGCAGCAATCAAAAAAAACTCCCAGCACTCTAAAGCCCTGGACTGGATGGTATCAAGGGAGAATTTTATAAAATATGTAAGGAAGTGCTAATCCCTATCCTTCTCAAACTATTCCAAAAATATCCAAAAAGATGGAAGGCTCCCAAAGTCTTTTTATGAGGCCAGCATTATCCTAATTCTAAAACCAGACAAAGACACAACGAAGAAAGAAAATTACAGGTCAATATGGCTGATGAACATAGACGCTACAATTCTCAACAAAATATTGGCAAACTGCATCCAGCAATATATTTAAATGATTATACAACATGATCAAGGCCACTTCATCCCAGGGATGCAAGGAAGGTACAATATTAGCAAATCAATAAACATAATACATCACAAGAACAAAAGGAAAGACAAAAATCACATGATCATACCAATAGATGCAGAAAAAGCATTTGAGAAGGTACAACACACATTTATGATAAAAAAAAAACACCCAGAAAAGTGGAAATGGAACATTCCTCAACATGATAAAGGCCATATATGAGAAACTTACAGCCTACATCATCTCAATGGGCAAAAACTAAAAGCTTTCCCATTAAGGTCAGAAACAAGACAAGGACACCCACTTTCACCACTCCTATTCAACATAGTATTGGAAGTCATAGCCACAGCAATCAGAGAAGAAAAAAATAAAAGGCATGCAAATGGGAAAGGAGGAAGTTGAACTGTCATTGTTTGCAGATGACATGATCCTGTACATAGAAACCCTTAGACTACCAAAAAACTACTTGACTTAGTATGTGAATTTGGCAGAGCAGGTTACAAAGTCAATATTCAGAATTCAAAGGCATTTTTGTATACCAACAACAAAATATCAGAAACAGAAATCAGGGGGGGAATCTCATTTGCTATAGCAACAAGAAAAATAAAATACCCAGGAATAAAGCTAACCAAGGAGGTAAAAGACCTGTATGCAGAAAACTACACAACACTGAAGAAAGAAATTAAGGAAGACACAAATAAATGGAAGCATGCACTGTGTTCATGGATTGGAAGAACTGACATCATCAAAATGTCCATACTACACAAAGCAATTTGTAAATTCAATGCAGTCCCTATTAAAATGCCAATGACATATCTCACAGACATAGAACAAACAAAAATTTTTATGGAACCATAAACAACTCTGAATAGCCCCAGGAATTTTGAAGAAGAACAAAGCAGGAAGTATAACAATACTGGATACCAAATGATATTACAGGCCACTGTAATCGAAACAGCCTGGTAGTGGCATAATAACAGACACGTGGATCAATGGATTAGAACAGAGAGCCCCAAAATAAACCCAAGTCTCTATGGTCAATTAATATTTGATAAAGCTGGCAGAAGCATAAAATGGAGTAAAAATAGCCTCTTCAACAAATGGTTTGGGGAGAGCTGGACAGCTACATGCAAAAAATGAAACTCAATTACCAACTTACACCAGACACAAAAATAAATTCAATGTGTATAAAAGACTTAAGTATAAGTTGTGACACAACACCTAGAGAACATAGGCAGGAAAATTTCAGATATTCCACACAGCAATATTTTCACTGATATGTTCCCTAGAGTAAGGGATAAAAGGGAAAGAATAAAGAAATGGGACTTCAAAATAAAAAGGCTTCTGTATAGGGAAAGAAAACATCAGCAAAATGAAAAGGGAACCAACTGTTTGAGAAAATATATTTGCAGATGATACCTTGGACAGTGGTTTTATCTCCAAAATATATAAACAACCAACATGACTCCACTCCAGGAAGACAAACAATCCAATTAAAAATGGGCAAAGAACTTGAACAGATACTTCTCTAAGGAGGACATAGAGAGGGCTCAGAGACATAGGAAAAGATGCTCAGGATCACTAGCCATCAGAGAGATGAAAATTTAAACCACAGTGACATACCACTTCACACCAGTCACAATGGCCATCATAAACAAATCAACAAACAGTAAGTGCTGGTGAGGTTGTGGAGAAAGGGGAACTCACTCTAGTGCATTTTTGGTGGAAATGCAGACTGGTGCAGCCACTGTGGAAAACAGTATGGAATTTCCTCAGAAACTAAAAATGGAACTGCCTTTTGTCCCAGTGATTCCACAGTTGGGATTATACCCTAAGAATCCTAAATCACCAATTCAAAAGAACCTATGCACCCCAATGTTCATAGCAGCACAATTTACAATAGTCGAGCGTTTGAAAAATCCCAAGTGCCCATCAGTAAATGAGTGGATCAAAAATGGTGGTACATTTACACAATGGGATACTACACAGCAGAAAGAAAGAAGAAACTCTACCCTGGCTGATGTGTCTGAGTGGACTAAGTGCTGCTCTGTGAACCAGTCACTGGTTCATCTCCTAGTCAAGGCATATGCCTGGGTTGTGGGAGTGGTCCTCAGTAGGGGGTTTGTGAGAGGAAAGCACACGTTGATGTTTCTCTTCCTCTCTTACTCCCTCCTAGCCCCTCTGTGTAAAAATAAGTAAATAAAATCTTTAAAAATAAGGAAAGAAAAAAGGAGCTCCTACCCTTCAAAACAGCATGGATGGAACTGGAGAGCATTGTACTAAGTGAAATAAGCGAAATGGTGACAGACAAATACCATATGATGTCACCTATGAGTGGAATCTAATCAACAAAATAAACAAGCAAGCAAAATAGAACCAGAGACATTGAAATAAAGAACAAACTGACAGTAACCAGAGAGAAGGGGGGAGAGGGGTAATGGGGGGATAATAGGGGAAGGGTTATCAAGAAACATGTATGAAGGACACATGGACAAAGCCAAAGGGGGTAGGTTGAAGGGTGGGAGGTGGAGATGTGTGGGGTGGAGGAGTGTGGTGGGGTGAAAATGGAGACAACTGTACTTGAACAACAATAAAAAAATAAAAATACAAAAATACAAAAAAAAAGAATTTCTTAGTTTTAAGATTTCCTTTATATCTGTGTGCCACCTCACAATATTCAAGGGAGTTTATGTACATCCACCCTTAGTGAAAACCAGGATTCTGAAAAACCAGAATTTATTATCTAGGTTTTTAAAAAATATATATTTTATTGATTGTGTAATTACAGTTTACCCAATTTTCCCCCCTTTATCCCCCTTTCACCCTGCATCCCCCAACCCTCCAGCCTTCCTTGCCCTTAGTTCATGTCCATGGGTTTTACATATAAGTTCTTTGACTTCTCTGTTTCCTATACCATTCTTAACCTCCCCCATGTATTTTATGCCTACCAATTATGCTTCTTCTTTCCTGTACCTTCTGCCTCCCATTCTTCCCCTTCCCCTCTGAACTGAAAAACCTCCACAGGATGTCCATCTCTAATTCTGTTCCTGTTCTAGTTGTTTGCTTAGCTCTTTTTATTTTTAGGTCAGCTGTTGATAGCTGTGAGTTTGTTGTCATTTTACAGTTTGTAGTTTTTTATCTATTTCTTAGATAGGTCCCTTTAACATTTCATATCACAAAAGCTTGGTAACGATGAACTCTTTAACTTGACTTTATCTGGGAAGCACTTTATCTGTCCTTCCATTCCAAATGATAGCTTTGCTGGAGAGAGTCATCTTGGATGTAGGTCCTTGCCTTTCGTAACTTCAAATGCTTCTTTCCAGCCCCTTCTTACTTGTAAGGTTTGTTTTGAACAATCAGCTGATAGTATGGGCACTCCTTTGTAGGTAACTGTCTCCTTTCCTCTTACTGCTTTTAAGACTCTCTCTTTACCTTTAATCTTGGGTAACTTGATGTGCCTAGGTGTGTTCCTCTTTGGGTTCAATTTCTTTGGACTCTGGACTTCCCCGAAGTCTATTTCCTTTGCCATAATGGGGAAGTTTTCCTTCACTATTTGTTCAAATAAATTTTAACTTCTTGCTCTGGTTCTTCTCCTTCTGGCATCACTATGATTCAGATGTTGGAACCTTTAAAGTTGTCCCACAGGTTCCTAAGCTTCTCCTTATTTTTTTGAATTGTCTCTTCATTCTCTTCTGGTTGGATGTTTATTTCTTCCTTTTGTCCCAGATCATTGATTTGAGTCCCAGTTTCTTTCCCTTCACTGTTGGTTCCCTGTACATTTTCTTTTATTTAACTTTGAGTAGCCTTCATTTGTTCCTTCATTTTGCAACCCAGGTCAATCAATTCTGTGGGCATCCTGATTACCAGTGTTTTGAACTCTGTAACAGATAGTTTGGCTATCTCCTCGTCACTTAACTCTTGTTCCTGGAGTTTTTATCTGTTTTTTCATTTGGGCCATATTTCTTTGTCTCAGTGTACTTGTTATATTGTAGGGGGCGGGTCCTTGGTTATGCACAGAGCCAGGCAACCCTCTTTGCAGCAGTTGTGGCACTGTCTGTGGGGGAGGAGTCAGAGAGAAAACAATGGTGCTGGCTTGCTGGGCTCTGGCTCCTCCTTCCCATGAACTCTGTTGTGTGAGACTGGGAGTTTCTCCTGGTATGGTAACCCCTAAGGTAGTTTACAGCTAGCTTGAGTCTTTAAGTTTCCCACTACAGCCAGCCCTGCCTTCCTGGTGCAGTCAGCCAGCTTTGGTGGTGCAGTCCAGTGCCTCACTGCAGGTCCTTTCACCCAGCCCCACCTCACTTGTGCAGTCTACCCACTATGTTTGGGCAGTACACCTGCCTTGCTGCTATTATCTACGTTTTACACGTGGAAAAATAGAGGCTTGGAAAGGTGAAGTGATTTGCTCAAAGTCTCATTATGAGTGTAAAGCAGGTTTGGGATTTGAACTTACATCATTCGATTCATAGTGCCTGGTGGAGTGTGATTAAGTTACACTGCTCTAGGATTTGGAAGAGGACGATGGAGTAGGAGGGAGCAGATTCCACTTCCTCCTACACATGGCAGAAAAACCTAGCCTATCTATGAAGGAACAGAGCAAACAGCAACAGTACTCCAACATACATAAAAATAAGAGACCAAAAATTGTAGTAGACACTGAAAAACCAGGTGGTAAGGAGAACGCTTCAGGACAATAAGGTCCCAGGGACCAGGGCAGCTGTAGCCCCAGGCCTGGTGTCCGATGCTGGCGCTAGTTCTACCACAGACTCCTTGGGAGCAGTGGGCCTGCCACAGAGTCTTTGGGAGAGAGCCAGGTCAACTGCTCCCTCCTTCCGCAGCCAAGCAGGGTTTGGGCAGCACTGGGAGAGACCTGGTTGCTTGAAGTTGCAGAGAGGGGAACAAGGACAAAGAGACAAACACATAGGGGCCCTGATTACCCACAGAGTCAGTGGTTACCGGATTGGGAGAGCTGAGAGTCATGCAGTGACATGCACTGACCCTGATAGTCACTGGTGGCTGGAGAATTGGGCTGTATGGAGCAGCAGGCTTGAGGAGGAGGAATTTCTCAAAAAGTAAAACTGTTTGGGGGATTCTCCTACAACAGCTGCTCGGCTTACTCACCACCCAGCCTGGCAGTGATACTGAGGCTGGGTGGAAAGCCCTGTGTTTCCCCATAGCACTGGGAAGAGTTCTCACCCAAGTCCGTGGGACCCAGGCAGCCTGGCCCAGCATGTGCCCGAACCCCACGTATGAAGATAACCCTGGGGAAAGAGTGCCCTGAAGAAGACCTGGATCACCCACCTAAGGTGCTGGAAAGAGGCACCAGACCAGCTCATGGGAGAGTGCTCACAAGACTGGTTGAGTATACACGGGGAACAGAGAAATGCCACACCAATCGCCCCTCAGACAGCAAAACCAGAAAAACTGGTTTTCCACTTTGAAACCAACAAGAGGTGTGTTTTTTTGTTTGTTTGTTCTTAAATAATCTTTACTTTTAATTCTTATTTTTTTATCTTTCAATACCTTTTTCTTCTCCTTCTTTCTTGTTTTATTCCTTCTTCCTTTCTTTCCAATGTTATCTCTTCTTCCTCGATTCTCAGGCCTTTTTCTTTTTTTTTTTTAATTTTATTTAGTTATTTTTCAAGTACAGTTTTTTGTCTATTTTTCCCATCCCAGCCTCCCCCGCCCCTTGCTCCCCACCTCCCTCCCATTTCCACCCCCCTTAGTTCTCGTCCCTGTGTCCTTCCTATTTGTTCCTCCAAATCCCTCTCCCTTTTTCCCCTTAACTTCCCTTCCTTCTCCCCTCTGGTCACTATCCCCTTGTTCTCTATTTCAGTGTCTTTGTTTTTTTTTCTGCTTGCTTGTTTGTTCAGGCCTTTTTCTTAATACCCACAAGTGAGATAAAAAACTTGGAACTATAAAAGGTACGGAGTTGGACCCAAAGTGTGGGCATCCCAACAGTCAAGACAGTAGACAAATTTCACTTTGCTATTGCAGAAAAATTACAAACTAATGCATATTTTTATTATTTTCTTTTCATTATTCTTACATCTTTTATTTTAATAGTATTTTTGTCTTTCTCTTCTTTCTGTATAGTCTTCTTTACTGGGCTGGTTATACTGTATCATTTGACAGGTTTCCCCTGTTCTCTCTTCCACAGTGTATTGCTAATTTACTATCCTTCACGTCACTTGTGTTCCTTTAGCACAATACTCAAAGTTCTATACCCACTATTTATGTTATCCAGGTCACATAGACTCTGTCATATGATTGTTGCTCTAATATTATTGTAATTAATAGCTGTTCCATACAATTGTAAATACTTCACAGCACCCCTCCCAGATCTTAGCCCACCTCACAGTTTCCTGGAGTCTATTACTGTAGTGATTAACTTTATTTGCTCACACACTACACCTATTTACTATCTTTTACTCTCACCTTACCTCAGAATCTAACATCCCCGAACTTCACTGCTTTCTAGATCCAACTCACAAACCTTCCCTCCCCAACAAGAGTCTTATTGTCTTTCCATTTTTTCTTAAAAGTGGCTAGTTGGGTTGAAGATCAAGGTTAACACTATACATGGCCAAAGGATCTCCTATCTGTTCCCTACTGGCTGCTACTGTAAATATCATAGAATACTCTCCTGCTGGCTTAAACCATTTTGCCTTCTCCTCCAACTGATCACACAAAAAAGAATAAGTGAAAGTGGTGAACACCAGGATACCCACTGGAAGAGGAAGCCCAACAACAAAGGGACCACCAACAGACAACAACAGAAGAAGGCGAAGGAGAGAGTGGAAACCATACAACCTCAATCCAGGACCTATCTGGAAATACAACAAATAGTGGAGAAACTAACCCAGTACAAACAACTGAACAAGAGCCAGACAGAATCCTCAAAACCTTGTACACACAGAAGCACTAGCTTCAATACACCCTGCCCTCACCAGCACAACAAAATACAAGAGGTGGTGGACAGAGGGACGAACACTCAAACAACTGGTGGGAAGGGCCCACAAAAGAAAGACCCCAAAACAATCAAAACCCAAAGACAAACACAGAGCCAACCTAAAGGGCAGCCCAAGCCCAGTGAGCTTGGGAGATGAAGGAGACCACACCACTAAATCCCACAGGTATTCTACCACAGAAGTTCACACCATAAACCCAGGAAGCCAGAACGAATCAGTTTAAGAAGCTGAAGCTAACAAGAAGAGTCTCACAAACAATGGAAAGACAAAGAAACAGCCCCCCCAATGAAAGGAAAGGAGGAAGCCTCAGAAAGAATGCTAGATGAAATAGGGGCAAGTCAGCTATCAGATATTGAATTCAAAGCACTGGTTATCAGGAAGTTCAAAGAGCTCACAATGAATTCCCAGAAAATACTGGGGAACTATAATGAACTCACCGCAAACTATACCACCATGAAAAAAAGAAATAGAAACTATCAACAAAGGTCAAGAAGAAGAATACAATTTCTGAACTGAAAAACACAATGGAAGGAATCAAAAGCGGGATCGATGAGGCAAAATATTGGATCAGTGAGTTGGAGGACAAAGTAGAAAAAAACACCCAGAAAGAGCAAGAAAAGGAAAAGAGGCTCAGAAAGAATGAAGAACGATTAAGAGAAATGCAAGGAAATAAGAAATGTAATAATATTCAAATAATAGGGATACCAGAAGGAGAAGAACAGCAAGGGATAGAAAACCTGTTTGAAAAAGTAATGATGGAGAGCTTCCTAATTTGATGAGAGAAAAAGTCACACAAATCCAGGAAACACAGACAGTCCCAATCAAGAGGAGCCCAAAGAGGCCCACTTCAAGACATATCATCATTCAAATGGCAAAATTCCAAGACAAACAGAGAATCTTAAAGGCAGCAAGGGAGAAACGGAAAGTAACATACCAGGGAGCCCCAATAAAGTTAGCTGCCGACTTGTCAATGGAAACACTCCAAGCAAGAAGAGAATGGGAAGAAATATTTCAAGTAATGAGAACCAGAAGCCTGCAACCAAGGCTACTTTACCCAGCAAGGCTCTCAATCAAGATAGAAGGCCAAATAAAGAGCTTCCAAGACAAAAGAAGTCTAAAAGAATATACCTCCACCAAACCAGCTCTGCAAGAGATGCTAAAAGGACTGCTTTAAGGAAAGGAAGGAAAAGAGAGAGGCAGAGAGGAACGCAGGTACAAAAATGGCAATGAACAAGTACCTATCAATAATAACTTTAAATGTAAATCGATTAAATGCTCCAATCAAAAGGCATAGAATAGCTGAACGGATAAGAAAGCATGACCCACACATATGCTGCCTATGAGAGACCCACCTCAGGACAAAAGACCTACACAGACTAAAAGTGAAGGGCTAGAAACACATTTTCCAAGCAAACGGACAGGGAAAAAACACCAGGGTAGCAATATTCATATCAGACAAAAGAGTTTTAAAAAAAAAGGGTCATAAAAACAGACCCAGAAGGTCACTTCATAATACTCAAGGGAAGAATCCACAACAAGACATAAACATTGCAAATATGTATGCACCCAACATAGGAGCACCCAAGTGCATAAAGAAAATCTTACAGGACTTTAAGAAAGATATCGACAGCAACACAATTATAGCAGGGGATTTTAACAACCCACTGTCAAAAATGGACAGATCTTCCAAACAAAATATCAACAAAGATATTGTGGCGTTGAGCAATGCCCTAGATGAAATGGACTTAACTGATATATGTAAGGCCCTTCATCCCAAAGAAGCTAAATACACGTTCTTTTCAAACACACATGGAATATTTTCAAAGACAGATCACATGATAGGACACAAAACAAGGCTCAACGAGTTCAAGAAAATTGAAATTATACCAAGCATTTTTCCCAACTACAAAGGACTGAAACTGGAAACCAACCCCAAGGGAAAAAATCCCAAACACTCAAAATCATGGAGATTGAATAGCATGTTATTAAACAATGAATGGGTCTAGAATGAAATTCAGGAAGAAATCAAAAAGTTTCTGGACACAAATGAAAATGAACTCACGACAACCAAAAAGTAATGGGACACAGTGGAGCCAGTCCTGAGAGGGAAGTTCATAGCAATACAGGCCTACCTAAAAAAGGGAGAAACAGTTGAAACAAACGACCTAACCCTACGCCTACAAGAATGTGAGGAATAACAACAAAGATAGCCCAGAGCAAGTAGAAGGAAGGAAATAACGAAGAACATAGCAGAATTTAATGACATAGAGACAAAAAGCACAATTCTAAGGATTAATGAATCCAGGTGCTGTTTTTTTGAAAAGATAAACAAAATAGACAAGCCTTTAAGCAGACTCTTCAAGAAAAAAAGAGAGAGGACCCAAATAAACACAATCGGAAATGAAAGAGGAAAGAATCCAACTGACACCAGAGAAAGGCGAAGAACTGAATGCCAAGAAATTTGAAAACCTAGGTGAAATGGAAAAATTTCTAGAAAAATATAATCTCCCAAAACTCAATGAAGAAGAAGGAGAAAGCCTGATCATACCAATAACAACAGACAAAATTGAAGCAGTAATCAAAAAACTCCCGACACACAAAAGCCCTGGACCAGATGGTTTCCTAGGAGAATTGTACAAAGCATTTAAGGAAGAGCTAACCCCTATTCTTCACAGACTATTTTAAAAAAATACAAAATGATGTAAGGTTCCCAAACTCTTTTTATGAAGCCAGCTTCATCCTAATTCCAAAACCAGATAAAAACACAACAAAAAAAGAAAACTTCAAGCCAATATTGCTGATGAACATAGACGCTAAAATTCTCAACAAAATATTGGCAAACCGCATCCAACAATACATTAAAAAGATCATACACCATGACCAAGTGGGATTCATCTAAGGGACACAAGGATGGTTCAATATTTGCAAATCAGTAAATGTAATATGTCACATAAACAAAACCAGAGACAAAAATCACATGATCATATCAGTAGATGGGGGAAAGCATTTGATAAGGTACAGCACCCATTTATAATGAAAAAAAAACTTAGCAAAGTGGGAATACAGGGAGCATTCCTCAATATAATAAAGACCATATATGAGAGACCTACAGCCAAAACATCATACTCAAAGGGCAAAAATTAAAATCCTTTCCACTAAGATCAGGAACAAGACAAGGTTGTCCACTATCACCACTTCTATTCAATATAGTATTGGAAGTTTTAGCCACAGTGATCAGACAAGAAAAGGAAATAAAATGCATCTAAATTGGAAAGGAGGAAACAAAACTGTCATTGTTTGCAGATGACATGATAGTGTACACGGAAAATCCTATAGACTCTACCAAAAAACTGCTTGAACTAATAAATGAATTTGGCAAAACATCAGGATACAAAGTCAATATCTAGAAATCAAAGGCATTTTTATATACTAACAATGAAACAGCAGAAGCAGAAATAAAAAAAAAATCCCATTTGATATAGCAAAAATAAAAATAAAATATCTGGGAACAAACCGAACCAAGGAGGTAAAAGACCTGTATGAAGAAAACTACACAACACTGAAGAAAGAAATCAAGGAAAACTAAACAAGTGGAAACATATACCATGTTCATGGATTGGAAGAACTGACATCATCAAAATGTCCATACTACACAAAGCAATCTACAGATTCAATGCAATACCAATTAAAGTACCAATGGCGTATTTCACAGACATACAACAAACACTTCAAAAATTTATATGGAACCATAAACAACCCTTAATAGTGGCTGCAATTTTGGGAAAAAAGAGTAAAGTAGGAGGGATCACAATACCTGATACCAAACTGCATTACAAGGCCACTGTAATCAAAACAGCCTGGTATTGGCATAAAAACAGGCACATAGACCAATGGAACAGAACAGAGAGCCCAGAAATAAACCCAAGTCTCTACAGTCAATTAATATTTGACAAAGGGGGCAGCAACATAAAATGGAGTAAAAATAGCCTCTTCAACAAATGGTGTTGGGAGAACTGGACAGCTACATGCAAAAAAATAAAAATGAGCCCTACTGGTGTAGCCCAGTGGATTGAGTGTAGGCCTGTGAACCAGAGTGTCGCGGTTCGATTCCCAGTCAGGGCACATGCCTGGGTTGCAGGCCAGGTCCCCAGTAGGGGACACGTGAGAGGCAACCACACATTGATATTTCTCTCCCACTCTTTCTCCTTCCCTTTCCCGCACTCTAAAAATAAATAAACAAAATATTTTTAAAAAATGAAACTCGAGCACCAACTTACACCATACATGAAAATAAATTCAAGGTGGATGAAAGACTTAAATATAACCCGTGACACCATTAAAGTTGTAGTGGAGAGCATTGGAAGAAAATCTCAGATGTTTCACACAGCAACATTTTTACTGATATGTCCCCTAGAGCAAGGGACATAAAGGAAAGAATAAACAAATGGGATCTCATCAAAATAAAAAGCTTCTGCATAGCTAAAGAAAACAGTATTAAAATAAAAAGAGAAGCAACTCTTTGGGAAAACATATTGGCCAATGATACCTCAGACAAAGGTTTTATCTCCAAAATATACAAAGAATTTACATGACCCCACTCTAAGAAGACAAGCAACCTAATTAAAAAATGGGCAGAGGACTTGAACAGACACTTCTCCAAGGAGGACATACAGAGGATCCAGAGACACATGAAAAGACACTCAATATCACTAGCTATCAGAGAGATGCAAATTAAAACAACAATGAGATACCACTTTACACCGGTCAGAATGGCTATCATAAACAAAGCAACAAACAACAAATGTTGAAGAGGGTGTGGGGAAAAGGGGTCCTTAGTTCACTGTTGGTGGGATTGCAGACTGGTACAACCATTATGGAAAACAGTATGGGATTTTGTCAGAAAACTAAAAATGTATCTGCCTTTTGAGCCAGCAATTCCACTGCTAGGGTTATATCCAAGAACACTGAAATACCAATCCAAAAGAACCTATGCACCCCAATGTTCATAGCATCACAATTTACAACGCCAAGATTTGGCAGCAACCTAGATGCCCATCCATAAATGAATGGATCCAAAAATTATAGTACATATACACAATGGAATTCTATGCAGCAGAAAGAAGGAGCTCCTACCCTTTGCAACAGCATGGATGGAACTGGAAAGCATTATGCTGAATGAAATAAGCCAGGTGGTAAAAGACAAATACCATATGATCTCACCTTTAACAGGAACCTAAACAACAAAACAAAGAAGCAAGCAAAATATAACCAAAGACACTGAAATAGAGAACAGGGGGACACTGACCAGAGGGGAGAGGGGAGGGAATTTCAGGGGAAAAAGGGGAAGGATTTTCAGGAACTAGCATAAAGGACACATGGACAACAACTAAGGGGGGTGGAAATGGGAGGGAGGTGGAGAGCACTGGTGGGGTGTGCTGGCATGGGAGTAAAAGACAGAAAGCTGTACTTGAACAACAATTTAAATTTTTTAAAAAGTTTTTTAAAAAGTTACACTGCGGGACTTCCGCCAAGATGGAGGTATAGGTGGATGTGCCGTGCCTTCTCACACAACCAAGTTTAGGGACAACTAAATATTAGCATCAGAAAACACAACCAGAACACGGAAAATTGAACTTTTCGGAAGTCCGTTAACAACAAATTCTTCAGCCCGACTGGTAAGGGGCGAAACCGGCGTCTCGTGAGGGGTTGCACAGGAGGACTCCTGTCTGACGGACCCGGGCACGGAATCCAGACGCGCGAATCCAGACGCACGGGTTCCAAACGCAGGATTGGACCTAGTGAGCGACCGAACAACCCACCGGGTGAGTGACTGCTGAGGAGACAGTGGGGAGGCGGTGCTGCGTGTTGACTGCGGTTGCCTATCTGCGGGCGAGCGGACAGGCGAGGGAGTGGGCGGTTGGACCGGGCCGGCGGTCCCCGTGGCAGGCGGCAGTAGAGGGCGCCGCCATTTCCCTGCTCTGACCACGCCCCCACATACAGCGTCACAACCCAGCGACCTGGGAGTCCAAGGCGCTGCTTCTCACATTTAAAGGGCCAGAACAGACCAAAAATGTCGCAGGAAGACCTCAAAGCCCCAGAGATAAATCTAAGCGACGAAGAAATAGCAAAACTCTCAGACGCACAGTTTAAAACACTGGTCATCAGGATCCTCACAGATCTGGTTGATTATAGCCACAAATTAGAGAAACATATGAAGGCTAAACTAAGGGAAATGAATGGAATTCCACAGGAAACCCATAGAGATGAAAAGGAAACTGGGACTCAAATCAATGGAGTGGACCAGAAGAAAGCAAATAATGGCCAAACAGAAAAGAGTCAAGGAGCAAGAATTCAAAGAAATGAGGAGAGTCTTAGGAACCTCCAGGACATCTTTAAACGCTCCAATATCCGAATTATAGGGGTACCAGAAGGGGGAAAGACACAACCACCAGAGGAAAAATTATTTGAACAAATAATAAAAGAAAATTTCCCCAATCTGGCAAAGGAAATAGACTTCCAGGAAATCCAAGAAGCTCAGAGAGTACCAAAAAAGTTGGACTCAAGAAGAAACACACCTAGGCATATCATAATTACATTAGCCAAAATTAAAATGAAGGAGAGAATCCTAGAAGCAGCAAGAGCTAAGGGGACAATCACCTACAAAGGAGTCCCCATCAGACTGTCAGCAGATTTCTCAAAAGAGACCTTACAGGCAAGAAGGGGCTGGAAAGAAATATTCCAAGTCATGAAATCTAAAGACCTACAACCAAGATTGCTCTATCCAGCAAAACTTTCATTTAGAATGGAAGGACAGATAAGGTGCTTCTCAGATAAGATCAAATTCAAGGAGTTCATCATCACCAAGCCCTTATTATATGAAATGTTAAAGGGACTTATCTAAGAAAAAGAAGTTAAAGAAACATGAACAGTGAAAGAACAACAAGCTCACAGTTATTAACAACCACACCTAAAACGAAAGCAAACTAAAAGGACAGCTAGATCAGGAGTGGAAACATAGAAATGAAGATCTCAAGGAGGGTTAGCAACAGGGGAGTGGGAGGAGGAGATGGGGGGAGAAGGTACAGAAAATAAGTAGCATAGACAGTAGATAGAAAATAGATGGGGGGGGCAAGAATAGCATGGGAAATATAGAACCTAAGGGACTTGAGACACATGGACATAAACTAAAGGGGGGTAATGGTGGGGATGGGGGGGCAGGGTGGACGGGAATGAAGGGGGGAATAGAACAACTGTAACAGCATAATCAATTTAAAAAAATAAATTAAAAAAAAGTTACACTGCTCTACATCCAGGAACTATTGCTATCTCAACCAAAAAATGATTTCCAATATGAATAATTAACTGAACTGAAAATATGCACACTTTCAATAAAGTCATTTTCTAACCTATTTTTCCTTTACACTATAATCACTGTTATCAAGAAAATGTCTTCATTGTTGTATCCCTCTATTAGGAATTAATATTAAATTTTGGAACACTTTTTGAAACTTTGGTTTAAAAGATATAGTATTTGCACAGTTTTGACCTTCATCTTACAGTTTCTGAGTATATTGGGTATCTACCTTGCTGTATTTTTAAAACTATTTTTTTAAAGGGAGAGGAACATCAGTGTGTGGCCACCTCTTGCATTCCTCCCACTGGGGACCCACAACCCCAGCATGTGCCCTGACTGGGAATCAAACTGGCAACCCTAGTTTGAAAAGACTTTTAAAATACTTTATTTACGAGAGGGAAAGGAATGGAGAAAGAGAGGGAGAGAAAGATCAATTAGTTGCCTCTTGCATGCCCCCTACTGGGAACCTGGCCTGAAACCCAGGCATGCGCCCTGACTGGGAATCGAACCTGCAACCCTTTGGTTCACAGGCCAGAACTCAATCCACTGGTCCCCACCAGCCAAGGCTCCTGCTGTATTTTTAAGGTTTTCATCCATGGATGGCATGGAGAAGGAGAGAGATATTTTCATGCAAACTATGTGTTGTATACTAACGTGGAAATATATCACATAGACACATGTGTGCCTCATGTGAATGACATTTTATCCATTCCATGTAAAATTGCTATTTTTCCTGTAACACCAGCACTTCCTCCAGCTTGCCGAGCTCCAGCCAAAAGAGAAGGAGGGTAAGTAAAGAGGTCTGTATACCATAGGTGGTACAATGCAGACTGCCCTGAAATAACTGATGGTAAAGCACTGAGGAAGCAACTGGCTACCAAAGCTGCTCATAAGAGTGCACCCTCTACTCAAGGGGTGAGGAAACCTCATCAGTACAGGGCTGGTACTGTGGCACTTCATGAATTTAGACATTATCAGAAGTTCATTGCAAACTTCCCTTCCAGCATCTGGTGCGAGAAATTGCTCAGGACTCCAAAACAGATCTGCGCTTCCAGAGTGCAGCTTTCGGTGCTTTGCAGGAGGCATATGAAGCCTGTCTAGTTGACTTTTTTGGAGACACCAACCTGTGTGCTATCCATGCCAAACATGTAATGATTACACCAGAAGACATCCAGCTAGCACACCGCATATGTGGAGAATGTGCTTAAAAATCCACTACAATGGGAAATATTTCATTCTTTAAAAGAAAAATTCTCTTATTCCTGTTATTGGTAGTTCTGAACATTAGATATATTTTTTCCATGGGGTAAAAAGGTACCTAAGTATATGACTCCAAGTGGCAAATAGGGGACAGAAGTCAGGTATTAGCAGTTTTTCCATTTTCATTTGTGAGTGAGTTTTTAAAATATAAATTGGGGACATAAAGCATTAATGCAAGTCAAGGTGCTTCAGTGAACAAGTTTCAAGCAGTTCAACTTTATAACAATATAAATAAACCTGTTACAATTTTCTGGACAATTCCAGCATTTGGATTTTTTAAAAAACAAGTAAATTTCTTATTGATGGCACATAAATGGTGTTTGTAGCATTTTTAACATATAGTAGATTCCATCTATTCACTATATTTTTCTAACTGAGTTGTCCTACATGCAAGTATGTTTTTAATGTTGTCTGTCTTCTGTGCTGTTCCTGTAAGTTTGCTATTAAAATACATCAAACTAAAAAAAAGAATAAAATTGCTGTTTTTCTCCTAATCTTACAAAGGAAACAAAACCACAAGCCACATTCAATTTTATCTCCACATTTCTCCAACAAATTTGCAATTAAGTCTTTTTAAACCCTCTACCAATATTCACTAATAGAGAACAACAGCAATACGCAGAGGTACAGTTAAAATGTCAATATGTAAATTAATGTGATTTTATTAGTGACTAAGCATATAAGCATATAATATGTATTTCTTTATATATTATAATACATGTAATCATATTAATATGTATTTCTTTAGTCTTCTACTATATTTTGCTCATAGAAACTTCTAGAAAATTTACTATAAAGCAGCTTTCAAATAAATTGTTACATTTAAATTATTCACAAGGTTCAAGTTTTCTTTTATAAATCTCTATGCAACAATTCCTCAGTTTAGTTGAGAAATATAAATTAAAACTACAATGAGATTCCAGTAAACACCAATAAAGAGTAAAGGAGGTCAAATATACAGCGATGGAAGAAGATCTGACTTTGGCTGGTAGGCACACAATGCAATATACAGATAATGTACTATATAATTGTACACTTGAAAACTAAATAATTTTATTAACCAATGTCACTCCAATAAATTTAATTTTTGAAAAAGCTTAACATTGTATGTGTTGGCAAGGATTTTGAATAAATAGGTTTTTCATAACTGCTGGTGGAAGGATAAATTAGTATAATAATCTTGAAAAATTGTATGACAATAGTTTCTAAAACTAGATATACCAAATTCCACTCCTAGGTATACAAACCTCAGAAATAAATACATGTTCTCACAAAAAAGTATATTTGAATGTTGATAGCAGAATATTAATACTTGTCAAAACTGAAACAACATATGCCCATAAACAATATAAAAAATAATTATGTGAAAAAGCATGGCTGGAGCTTACAAACAAAATATTGAGTAAAATAAGTCAAACACAAAAGAATACATACTATAAAGCTTAAAAACAAGGGAAACTAATCTATGGTTTTAATATATGCACATAAAAACTTGTACACAAATGTTCATAGCAACATAATTCATAATAACCAAGAAGTGGAAACAACCCAGATGTACATCATCTGATGAATGAATAAACAAATGTGATATATCCATTCAATGGAAATTATTCAGCCATAAAACAAATGAAGTACTGATACATGCTACAGTATAGATGAACACTGAAAACATGTTATTAAGTAAAAAAGCCAGACACAAAATGTCTCATATTGTATAATTTCATTTATATGAAACATGAATAGACAAACCCATAGATATGAAAAGTAAATTGCTGGTTTCCAGGGAATAAAAGGAATGGGGGATGGCTCATCAATGTGTATGGGTTTCTGTTTAAGATAATGAAAATTGTCTGGAATTAGTCATGATGGTTCCACAACATTGTGGATATACTAGAAACCATTGAATTGTCCACTTTAAAATGGTTAAAATAGTAAATTTTATGTTATGTCAATTTTATCTCAATAGTAATAAAAAATAATGAAAATCAAACAAACAAAAACCCTAATCTATAGTTTTAGAAGTAAAGATAATACTTACTTTTGGTTCAGGACAGTAGCAACTGGAAGAGGACATGAAGGAGCTTTCAGGTTCTGGTAGCATTGTCTTTCTTGTTCTGGTTAGTGGTTACATGGGTGTATTTACTTTGTGAAAATTCATGGATATATGTCCTTATCATCTGTTTGTAATATATGTTGTTTCATTTTTTTAATTATAAAGTAATAAGTTTTCCAAGTAAATTGTTGCAATATATAGTAGATTTAAAAATAAATCAAGGAATGATTTAAATATATACAATATAGCTTCAAAACTGATCTAAATGCTTACCGAATTGAATAATCCATTGATGGTACAAAGGAAAATCAAATAAAAAATAAATTAGCAACTTCAATGGCATGGATTAAACACAGCTACTTTAAAAATACTTCAAAGGACATTTGGAGTAGAAATAATTAAAAGCACTAACTACTAAGATTATGTCTTATGTGCAAAATAATCAACAGCATCTAATTTGACCTTATATTGGCAATTCATGGGCAAGGCCTAAATTTGGAGAACTTTTCACTTCTTACTTCTGAAAGTCAGATGGTACTAGATGACCAATGTTGCAATAACATCTACTTGAAGCTTTCATGTTGCTAATTGTAACTGAAAAATTCTGGACATATTTCAGAATTGCCATGTGTGTTTACCCAGATGTTCTTGACCAAAGACGCTTAGGAGAAGTCCAAACATTTGGCTATAGACCAAGCTTAATCTCTTTTCTTGTTTAAATTTTACATTATATGTTTTGAGGAAGAATCTTCAATAATTTCTGCAAAGCCAGGTAACATTTCATCTTTGAGGAATTTTTTTCTTCTCCGAAAGAATCTAAGGTGAAGGACAACCACAATCAATTTGCAAACAAGGTCTCTGAGGTGAGTTTTTACAATATTTAGTATATTTGGTATGTAGATTTGGCAGTGAAAAGGGGACTATCTATCCAATGTCTGTTATCAAAATTAAATACAAATCTGTCAAAATTTTAAAGCCTCTTCTAAAGACTTAATGCTAAAATGGCTAGAATATGCTATAAAATATGAGATTAATAGGCAAGATTGATAAATACAAAGTCTGATTTAATATCAGAATGAAACTCTTTTCTTGAAATGAATATGTCCTTCACTCATTTCTGTAAGCCCTCTCTTATCTAGTAAAGTAGCACAACTAGCCTAAGTATCTCTATTTTCAAGGTAGCCAAATTTATAAAGATGCAATTGCAAACTTTTTTGTAAACACTTATTTTTTTGCAAACACTTATTCTAACAATGCTCCCAAGTCCTATTTCTTTCTAAGTACATAAAAAACAATGGCATTTCCAAGTGAGAAACTGAGCCCTCAAATAACAGAGGAGAGAAATAAGTTTTACTTAATGAAATTTTAAAATGTGAGGCAAAAATAATAAATATATCATATCTCTTTCCTTTAATATATCATGTCATCTTATACAATTCTTATTGTATAAGAATTGTTGATGATCTTATTGTATAAGATATTATTGTTGATATTATATAATTGTTGATATCTTATTGTGTAAGATATTATTGATAATTAACAATAATTAGCTCTAAGTGCAGGAACATAACTGTGATTTAAGGGGGAAAATGTTGCATTTCCTTAGAGACACTAAGTGCTAAGTTTAGCAATAACTAACTAATGCCAACATGAATTGGGAGGAAAAAAAGTACTCACTCCGACCAGCAGCAAATATTCTAAAATTGGAACTAGCCTGGAATGAACTGTTGCTCTGTTCACTGAGTCATTGCCTGTGGATTTTCCATTTCAGCTCTCTGTTTTGGCTGATTTCCCCACAAAGACATGTGACCAGCTTCCTTCTTCCACATCCAGTGTAATGTAGTCTCATACTGCAGTTATATCCCTCCATTGTATGTGTAAACAGGAAAGGGAAATAGATCCCGATAAAGATTGATTTCTTGGCCTTATTCTGAAGTGAGAATGTCTGAGGGTTGAAATGTCTTTGTTCTTGCTACCAATTTGTAACTGTTTTGCATCTTGGAGATTTTAGAGTTGCTTGTCACTGAGGACTTTTATTTCCCATGATGGACTTTGTTCCCCTTTCCAAATGGGTTAAGTTACTTCAGTTTTATTCACAATCTTAACTGCTTGCTTGATTATTACCCTGAACCTGACCCTCACCACAATTGGTGAATTCTTAGGATTCTCTATGCTAAATTCCAGTTCTCTGTCCTAAATATCACATGAAATTTATATACTCTTCTTTTCAACTAGTGTAGCTATATGAAATAATTACTTTTTAACTAAGGTCCTTGTTTTTTGTTTCAGAAAATTGCATATTTTATGTCTAATTTGAGGAGGGGAATTTTACATAGCTTAATTCCATTTATTTAAGCACTATAGTTCCCTATTTGATTGCTTGCCTCCCACATGCCCCCAGCTGGGGACCTGGCCCATAACCCAGGCATATGCCCTAGACTGGGAATTGAACCAGTGACTCTACAGTTTGCAGGCTGGTGCTCAATACACTGAGCCACACCAGCCAGGGCACTCGTTTTGTCATTTGAAAATAACGTTTGACTTACATGATTTCCAAAATCACTATCAGATATAACAGTTATTACTTCTGGGATTCCCATCTAGAATAAATAAAAGCAAACAGAATTTAAAATTTATTTCCCAAAGGAAATAATTATTTAATTATTTAAGGTACCACTAAAAACTGTTTATATTTTAATAGGACAGTTTACTCTAATTGCTGTATCCTAAAGTAAATTTTAGATTATTAGAACTTTTTGAAATAGCTTTTGATAATCTGTGCATTGGATTTTCCTCATCACAATTTTTAGTCCATACCCTGGGAATTATAAGTGCTCTTCTATTTACACTATATTATTCCAATGTAACTGTTTAGAACTTGATTATATATTATTTTTCATTGCTTGCTTTTGGTTTCTCTAAATCATAACATGTAAGCACAAGGACAAAACTTGCCAAATATGTACTCAAAAATGTTTGTTATAGACAGAGACAACAGTATGGTGGTTACCAGAAGGGAATGGGTGGGAGGGTAGTAAAGGGTAATAAAGGAGTCCAAATATATGGTGATAGAAGATGACTTGACTTTGGGTGGTGGCACACGATGCAATATACAGATCATGTATCATAGAAATGTAAACTTGAAACCTACATAATCTCAATAACCAAATGTCACCCCAATACATTTAATTAATTTTTTTAAAGGAAAATAATGTTTGAGTGAATTGATGAAACTTGCTTTTGTGTTATACCTCACAGTTACTCACACAGAGTAGGACTCAATAATTACCAGCTGCTTTATAAGTTGGTAACAGTAAGAGATATTCCTAAGGGATTCACATCTTATTAGTGCTCTTAAGAATCATTATCTCCTTTAAGATTTTGAATTATCTTCTATGGCTAAGCGACAGATTATGTTTTTCAGGTTCATAAATGTCAGCAGAAAAATAGAATGAGATGAGTGTTCTGTTGACAATGCAGGACAGCAAATTCACCATCAAACAAAATGTAATTGCTAAGTAGTTATTTACATTACTTATTCTCTCTTCTGCTTTTTCTTTGGACTCCATTTCTTCTGAGTTATCACCATTAGTGTTTGGAGTAACAATGAAAAAGAGGAAATATGTTAGGAGAAAATATAAATATAAAATAATATGTATGTAGATAACAGAGGATGTGGTTCCGGTGCCTGAGTTCTCATATCATGTTAATTAGTGATGGGGATTATAAGCAAGAAGCTCCAAAGATCACATGGAAGTTAGTTTGGGACAATCCTAGTCCTGTATCTTCCAAGCTAAGAAAAATACAGGTAAAACTCCATCTAACAAAGTTAACACTGAGAAACTATTGAAATTCATGACTACATAGCATCTTCTAACTTACAGCAAAATGATTTCTCATGTTATTAAGTACCACATAAAATATCCAATGACTATCCATAGTAGGGAAGAGAGTAGTAGTAAGAAAGAAGTGTTAGGCAGAGGTGACAGCTCATTTTGATGCAGAGTATTTGGCAAAGGTACTGTATGAGGTTGAAGTCTGTAAATACTCAAAGGCAAATAAAAGCGCAAATATCAAATGTGAATCTGAGAACATATGAGGGACCCAAGGGAAATAAAATGGTCTTTGCTATCTAATAGTGTGTATTTAAGAATAACTAAGACTTATCATTTCCCAGTGAATTAAAAATGCCTGAAACTAGTCTTTTTCCTGTATACATTTCTGAAAGATTCAATGCCTAAAACTTGTTTATGTTAATGAAATATAATTTACAATCTCTAAGAAATCCTTGAAATCATTTTGATCTCTCTTTTTCTGATGGATATCCCAAATATTCAGTGAATCTCCCAGTTATATTTGTTTTCTCAATTTGGAAACATCTCCAATATCTCTCCCTTCCTGACACAACTCCATTCCTAGCTTTTATCATGGAACCCTGAAATTATTACAATAGACTTCTAAGTGATTTTCCTATCTCCCCTACTTAAATCCACATTGTACATGTCTATTATATTAAACTTTGTATATGGGATGGGGCAAAAGTAGATTTACAGTTGTGAGTACAGGAAAAAGTTTATTCTTATACTGTTATTTATTAATTACTGTGTTATTTTCAATACAAAAAACTGTAAAGCTACTTTTGTCCCACCGTGCTTAGTCATCATTTGACTTCCTTTCTTAGATATCTTCACTGACTCTCAACCATGTCCACAATAAAGTCCTGTCCACTGTGACTGGTTTCACAGCTCTCCAGAGTTTGTTTCCATACTGAAAGTCTAACCCTGACACCCAGCACTTAGCAAACATGAGCTCTGTATTTGAGCTAGGATGTCTTGATCAGTGTGGTGTGATCAATTTTATTCCAAATTCTTGTGCTTTTCTCCTTGGCTGGAATTCTTCTACTGTCTTCTCTACATAACTACATAAAACCATCTACTAAAGCATAGCTACTGCGCCTCCTTTTCCTCCATTCCATTAATTTGGTGTTTGAAAAACATGTTTGCTGCTATTATTTAGCTGTGAAATGTTTACTGTATGAATTCCTATTGTCCTCTTTAAAATGAAGATGTGACTCACATTCTACTCCTCCAATCTATATCTCTACTACTACACATTATATTTTGCATGTAGTAAATTAACTTCAAATATACAATAAGGTCCCTGGCTTTAAAAATTGTTACCAAAAGCCCATCAATTCAGATTTGACAAATATAAAATATTCATTCGTAATAAGTGATTTGCTTTTATATGTAGTTGTGTTCTATTAAAGTGGTTAGACAATCCATTCTCTAAATCCCAAACATACATTAAAAAAAACTGCTAAGCAAACTTTTTGTATAAAGTAATGTATACATAAATTTTATATTAGCCTTATATTTCAATTATCCTATAGTTCGAGTGAGCTGTACCTAAATTAGGTTTTCTTACTACATCATCAAGTGCATCTGTTTGATATCAATAATTACTAAAGGATTATGAATATTCCCAAACAGGGAGTTAATCAATATTTTATCTGGAATCAAGGAACAGTCATAAATACCCTGTTATACCAAAACCTTCTCTTATTGTTCCTGAATGGAATAGGAAGCATTTAATCCACAGAGAAAAATTACCTTTACATTTCATCACATTTTACATCTACTAGTCAAGGCTATCAATTATGTAATACTGTAATGAGATAATGGTAAAAATATCAAGATTAACATATTTTAACTCATGATGACCGGGTCCAACAGAGTCTCTTGGACCTAAACCTTCCTGTAAAAGCATGTTTTCTATTGGCAACATTTTAATAGAACAAGGACTGAAGAAGTACAATAGGCAAATGAGATAATGAACATTAAATCATGTCCCATTATTTTTAAAGGGAAAATTTATGCCAACACTAAGAGACATGTAACAATTAACTTGTAGTTGCACTTCTAATTAGAATTTTATGCCATTTTTATCATCATGCTGGGAAATGATATTGAAAGACAGATCTTTTGAACAAATGTAATAAAAGAAACCATGTGAATCCACAAACAATTACAAGATTATCTTTAAGAAAAGTAAAATTTGTCTTTTGGCAATTCCACAGAATATAACAAAAGTTTATTTTCTGATAGTGTTTAATGGGAGGAAGTAAGAATGAGAGGTTAAAGAAACAAAGTGAAAGGACTTTCAAATATTTGATGGCTATATATCTTAACAGATGCCTATGACCTGCATGTTCACCTTTGGCCTCTACATTCCCCATTTGTAGAAAAAGAAGAACATATTTAAGAGGACTTAATGACCACACATTCTCAAAATAGACTTAAAAGTCTTTCCAAATGATGAGGGAGAACTTTAAATATTTAGAAACAATGAAACTGTGATCATTTGTTTGAAATACAAATTTATGTATACTTTTTCTTTTTCACAAAATGAGTACAACCAATGCACGAATTAGAAAGACAGTACAGATGCATATCAAAGTGGCAAAGTTTCAAGTGCAAGGCCAAACCACTATGACAACTGTTGTCCACAAACATCTGCATGCAAACGGTAGTGGGTTAGAATGATTCAGAGCAATAGTGTTTGTTAGCAGAACTACATGGTAAAAAAAATTAGAAAAGTAAAAGTACATATTTGACTAAAATCTTACATAAAATATCTCATTATTGACTCATATATAAACATAATGACATCTAATCCAGAAAATAATTTCTTAGTGCACAAACTTACAGTAAATTTTGTGACCAAAAAAAAAAAAAAAGTGGGGGGGATGTGAGGATAAAGGCTGAGAGATAGTAGCTATGGAAAAAACTGTCTAATTAAAATTTTTAAAAAGATCATGGCAAGGACAGGTGTGCACATGTTAGAGAATAGGTTGCACAAGGAGCAGAGCTGGCAGAAAGTAACAGATAGAGGTTTAGGTTGAACAGAACAAATGGCTATAAACAAAAGTGATCATGAATCTCAGAAGAGAATGGGGAGGAATATTTATAGGTCACTAAGCAAAATTCTTCTGTAATGTAATGTAAGTTAGGTAGATTGTAATATGAGTTATAATAAAATCTTGGCCACAACTATCTCACAACATTATGAAAATCAAATATAACATTTGTGAAAGTGCTATACAAAGTATAAAATGCTCTACTCATGTAAGACAGACACTATTTACTCAAAATGCAAACAACACTTCTTATTCCAATTCTGGAGAAGGCACACAATGAGCTCTCCAGAGAGAGGGGAGAAAAATCTCATTCTCATCCAATCCCAGATTTTCTGGTAACTGCAGGCTTTATAGTGACTCTATGGGCTACCTTTGAGGACAGAGCAAAGACAGTATAATTTGCTCTAATGGACAAACATGTGAGCAATGTCATACAAGACATTGTGTGGAGAAAAATTCTTCTTAATCTGTGGGAAAAAAAAAGATTTCCTTTCCTGCTCCTTAACTTTCATAAACTTTTACTGACTGCACAAGTGTGATACTGAATTATGCCAATTTATGCTCTTTGAGAAAAAATTAGAGGGGCAGGAAACATGATAAACGTTTACTAAAACATGCCAAAACATGTAACGTTTTCTGTCCAACACTAACTACTGGGATAGAAAAAGAAGTCTAAGATGCACCATGTATATGTACACTGCGTTGAGTATTTTACAGCTAGGGAACGGAGGCTTAGTGACACTAAATAACTTATTTAAGGCCACTTATTCAACACACAAAGTCATTTTTTCTGGGACTTAGTTATATCAAAGCCCTGGCACATTCCACAATAACAACACAGTCTTACATAAAAAAAAGAGGCTATAAAGATTAACAGGTAAAAAGAACCAGCCCATATTTTTAGCTTCCTATTTTCAAGCTCTACCATTAAATTTTAGAAGTGCTTTGGCATTGTGGAAAATTTCCATTATTTTTAAAGTTAAACAGCAGTTCCACCATTTCTGATCATGAACTCTCAAGGCAGCTTTCATTACATTAGAAGCCCATGCAATAGTTAATGAATATAAAATGTCCTAAAATTATCAAAAAGGAGCACAGAATCATGAAAATACAGAGCTTAAGGA
>NW_026521588.1:0-6282 GCF_021234435.1 Artibeus jamaicensis | reverse complement strand
TGTTACCGAACAAGAGGAGGAGGTCCGAGGGAGGGGCAATACAATATTTGGCCCACCTAGGGATGCCCAAAACTGCTGTACAACAGGGGCCCCTCCCAAAAACCAAAATACTAAAATCTACTGGGCCCTTCTGTCCGCCGCCAATTGGAAACACATCTCTTAATGCCAGAGATTTGTGAAAAGGAAACAAAATGTTTATTTAATGCTATTCAGGCCTAATGCCACCACTAAAATATCAAAGTCCTTTAGGTTGTACACCTACACCCACACAGCGCTCCCTTCTCCCTCTGTCCCAACTCCGGGTACCGTAAATCAGGAAAAGAGCACACGTCTGTGTTGCAGGCCGCTGGCACCGTCAGCTGTGTCACTGTGCAGGATCTCGAGTTAATCCAAAGTACTGTGGTACCCTCTCATGGTCCACTGGCAAGAGTCCTTTGTACCCAGTTCCAGTCAAAGTCTCTGTTGCTTTTCAGGCCCCGCGGCCAAAGGGGGCACCCCAAAGCCGCGTGGGCCTCTTCTACCAAAGCTGCAGGAGTCCGCACTCCACCAAAAGCATGTGGCTGTCTTCTTCACCTGGCTGCAGGGATCTCCATTCTGGCAAAGCTGCGTGGTTTTTCCCTTTCACCTGGGAAAGAGGGGGTCCACACTCTGCCAAAACCACGTGGCTCCCTCTTTCACCTCACCAACAGGGGGTCCTCACTCTGCTGAAACCGCGTGGCTCTCTCTCATCTGCCCAAGCAGGGACCCTTCATGTCCTGGAGCCAGTCTTTTCCAAGCTCCCACACAGCGGCCCTTCCACTCAGGGGCGCAGCCCTTAGTTACATCCTGAGTCCAAGCCCTCCTCACTCAGGAGAGCAGCTCATAGATCCCATCTTGAGTCCCAGCTACTCTCTTCTCTCATTCTGCCTGGCTCCAAACTTGGCCACTGCTATTTAACATATCTATGAAACCAGTTAAAGGTTATAGATATGTTAAATAACCATTCCTCCGGAGGTTAGCTCCAAAACTGTTGCTATGCAAAATAGCTCTCAATGGCCTGGCTCCATTCTTTCTTCCCCCTGTGGGGGGGGGGTGAGGACATCTTATATGTCTCTCCAATATTCCTATACACTTTGAATTCTGGACACTTTTCTAAATCTTTTTGGGGGCCCCCTGTCTGCACCCTGTATCAATTCCCTCCTTTCAGATATACACGTTCTTTATAATCATATAAAGGAAAATGGACGCAGATCTCATCTTCTTGTAACTGCTTCGAGCTGAAAATGGACGCTGTCCTACATACTCCGGGGTCAGGGGTGCCCTGAAAGGGGAGGGGGTGCAGCACGGAGGGAGTCCTTCCTGTAAGGGAAAGACCTTACAGGGTCCTGGTCAGTTGGCTGTCACCTGGACGTCGCAGGCTTGGTGTCCAAAGGCTGGCATTACTGGACTGTTGGCATTCTGGTCAGGTCATATTCTGGAGGTGACAGATTAGGCAAGAAATTGGAAGCACAATTAAATCATAACCATTAATTGACAAAGGCAGACACTCCAGTAAAGAATGGCTTATCCAGTGGAAGGTGTACAAGGCATGCTACACCTATCTAAAAACTCTTGTGCTCCACTATACTTCACTCAGGCTGAGGGGAATACATTAAGATTTCCCTCCTTTCAGATTTCTGCGCCCTTTCTGCCCAAGCCATCGAGACAGAAAAGGGAAAATCAGTTTCAAGTGAGGCCACAGACCGCCCCAGCCCTTCACCAACCCAACTACTTAGTTCAGCCAAACCGTTGAGTCTCGGGGGGTGATGACGAAGATGGGCTCCTTAAGTGAGGCCTATATTGCAACCAATCACTCATAGGCATAGGCAGGTCATAGGCATACACTCTATGAAAACAGAAGAACACACAGGTTAATTCACACAACAATCCCCAAACCAGTCTCTGCGCCTGTGAGACTGTCTTTTGGGAAGACATTCCATTGCAAGATCCTTTGCACCTGTAAATTGTACATCTTCGGTAACATCACAAACCTGGTTTCAACTTTCAAATGAAAACAAACTTTCAAGACAATTAGCTGCGCCATTCTGATGTCTAATACTGAGCATTGTGATTTTCCTTGAATTATAATTTTTCTCCTTAAGATCACCCTCACTGTTATTTACAGGGACTACTTTGGGTCCCGCTTTTGATTTTGACTGTTCGTTTGCATAAACACACCAAGAGCAGCCTGGATCACTTATGATCCCTAAGTCTACTTTGCTGGAACTGACACAGGGAACCTTCAGATTGACTTCTCAGTTCGCCCCTCAGGGCACAAACGCAGAGCCACACACCTGCCATCTGGCTTTGCCTGTACCAGTTGTTTCACTCAAGTCCTTGAGCCTCCATTGTGCCTACAGGTTCCTTTTTAGCCATCTTTCAGGAAAGCAACCTTCGTTCCTTCCCTAGAAATACTGGCACGAACCGCACAACCAACTAAAGTACCAGGCTTTTCTTGTGGGCTTTCGCTAGCTTCACAGGTCAATCCCAGTTCCTCAGGGCTTTCTGGTAACGACCAGAACCCATACATGCCTCCTTCAGGCGTGACATTCCAGTCAAAGTCCTGGTTAACAAAACCACTATTAAAGACTGGTCTTATTGGTTTTATGCAAAGAAACCTTATGTCATCACTCATTCCTTTAGAATGCCAATTTCTGGAGAGATCAGGTAGGGAGAAAAATACAAATCATAATGGAAAATCCTTTTCCTTGTTCACTTTCCTATGGAGTATGAAGTTTCAACCTTTCTTGGAATCCTCAATTTCCTTTTCAGAGCAGATACAGAGCAAAATCTGAAACACAGTGTTCCGAAACAATACAGGTAGAGACATTCTCTCGCACCAATGCTTCCACTGGTGCCTCACAGAGACATGCTCCTTCAGGCCCGGTCTCTTGGCAGAGACATGCTGCTTTGCCTCAGGCTGATACACTCATCAGCCACAATTGACCCTTCCTGGGTCCCAGGTGGCAAAAGCATTCTCCCCAACCGGCTACAGGTGACCTTAAACAGGTCTTCAGGTACGGAGACATGCTCCTTCCGATCCGGTCTCATGGCAGAGACATGCTGCTTTGCCTCAGGCTGAAACACTTATCAGCCCCAAATGACCCTTCCTGGGTCCCAGGTGGCAAAAGCATTCTCCCCCAACTGCTACAGGTGACCTTTAAACAGGTCTTCAGGTACCGGAGACATGCTCTCCTTCAGGCTCCGGGTCTCGAAGGCAGAGACATGCTCTTTGGCCTCAGGCTGGAACACTCATCAGCCACAAGCAATTGACCCTTCCTGGGTCCCTGGTGCAAAGGCATTCTCCCCAACCGGCTACAGGTGACCTTTCTTAGGTCTTCAGGTATATATACAGAGTTTCTTGATCAGAAACAGAACCACATGTCCAGAAATTTGCTTTTCCCATGAAACTAGGAAACAAGTAGTTGAGGTTTCCTTTACTCCAGGTTTAAAACTTTCATATCCTTTGTACATATTTCTACTCATCTAGATTTAACCATCATTCTCTTTTAATCTTGGTCCCTTTCCCACACTGGGAAGGACTATACTTAAGCTCAGTAAACTCAGTATGTGGCAGCTAAAAGTCCATAGCACTACAGGTACCTTCCACTAAAAGTCCCTAGATTCGCAGGGATATTTTGCACCTTCCTGAAACTCAGACCTTGCAAATACCCTATAAATCAGATGGTCACTCTTGGACCTCAGTTCATGACCTTCAAAACCAGAGCCATTACTATCAGAACCAGTTACACAGAGAACCTGACTGCTGCAGTGCCCACACAGCAGCAGCATACAGCCCATAAATCAGAAGAGAAGCCTTATCCAGTTCCAACATGGCGGTGCCCATGCACGTGGAGTCATCCAGCATGGTGGCACCCAAGCATGCAGGGTCATCCAAGATGGCGACACTCATGCATTCTCTGTCCTCTATGGTGGGGCACTCATGTGGCTCATCCATTTTACCCAAAATGGCAGCACCCAGACTCTGGTTCCTCCCACCTGGGAAGGTTCCAGGACTCTGGTTTCAGGAGCCTCGGAAGCCCCCAAGGCCCCTTCCACCCGCAGGCCTGGGGGCACCACAGAACTGCCCTCCACCCACTGGCGGTGGTGCACTGAGGCTGTGGTCACCAGTGCAGGTGGAGAACAGTCGCCGCCCACCTGTGTAGGTGGGGGCCCTGAAGCTCCCCTTTCCGAGGAAGACCCTCGCAACCCCTGTCGCCCAGAGCCCAGTCGCAGAGGCTGCGAGTCTGTGGTGGAGACTTCTCCCACTTGCAGGGCAGGAGAAGTCGCAGTGGGCCTCACCTCCCCAGAAGGAGTTCCAGCTCTCTGGGGTCCCCCATTCCCTGGGTTCAGAGCATTAATTAAGTTTCTTTCCTCATCATCTTTCTCCTCCTGTGATCTACTATCAGGGAGGGGTTCTGAGACCCTTTTCTCCTTCTGGACCATTACACGCTTCTCTGTCTCTGGCATAAGGCTGTTGTGCAATATTATAAATGCATTAAGGTAATGTAATTCTTCCGAGAGTTCATACTGCCGGCAATACCGTTTCAATCTAGTAATGATACAGTAACTTAAAGAACCATTCACAGGCCATCTCAGCTCATCACTCAAAACATAAGTAGGCCACACCTTGTTACAATAGTAAATCATTAACTCCTTAGTCAAAGGATCTTTGTACGTCGACTTAGCACGGTAGCTCTCCCAATCTCTAAGGATTCTGCCCAGTGGACTCCACTTAGGTACCGGCTCAGAACTACTCATAGAGTTCCAACAAAGCAAACATAGATTCAGAGCAAAAAGAATACAGATGGCGTAAAGACCAGGTATTTCCCCTGCTACCGCCCACAATTCCAGCTCCATTATTGCAAAAGAGCAGTCAGAAACCAAGTTTTTCAACCCCGAACACTTTCACGTCTCTGCTCCCTTCCCTCTTTGTTTCCTTTTCACCTTTCCAGGCGTGATTAGGCGGCCGATGCCCTCAAGAGCGCAGAGAAATGCTCAGAGACTGGGAAAATTCCAAAGCCTCACTCTCTCGCACCTGAGGGGGTCGGTCTGCCACGGACAATTATCATCCCACCAGAGTCGCCAAAAACTGTTACCGAACAAGAGGAGGTGGTCCGAGGGAGGGGCAATACAATATTTGGCCCACCTAGGGATGCCCAAAACTGCTGTACAACAGGGGCCCCTCCCAAAAACCAAAATACTAAAATCTACTGGGCCCTTCTGTCCGCCGCCAATTGGAAACACATCTCTTAATGCCAGAGATTTGTGAAAAGGAAACAAAATGTTTATTTAATGCTATTCAGGCCTAATGCCACCACTAAAATATCAAAGTCCTTTAGGTTATACACCTACACCCACACAGCGCTCCCTTCCCTCTTGTCCCAACTCCGGGTACCGTAAATCAGGAAAAGAGCACACGTCTGTGTTGCAGGCCGCTGGCACCGTCAGCTGTGTCACTGTGCAGGATCTCGAGTTAATCCAAAGTACTGTGGTACCCTCTCATGGTCCACTGGCAAGAGTCCTTTGTACCCAGTTCCAGTCAAAGTCTCTGTTGCTTTTCAGGCCCCGCGGCCAAAGGGGGCACCCCAAAGCCGCGTGGGCCTCTTCTACCAAAGCTGCAGGAGTCCGCACTCCACCAAAAGCATGTGGCTGTCTTCTTCACCTGGCTGCAGGGATCTCCATTCTGGCAAAGCTGCGTGGTTTTTCCCTTTCACCTGGGAAAGAGGGGTTCCACACTCTGCCAAAACCACGTGGCTCCCTCTTTCACCTCACCAACAGGGGGTCCTCACTCTGCTGAAACCGCGTGGCTCTCTCTCATCTGCCCAAGCAGGGACCCTTCATGTCCTGGAGCCAGTCTTTTCCAAGCTCCCACACAGCGGCCCTTCCACTCAGGGCGCAGCCCCTAGTTACATCCTGAGTCCAAGCCCTCCTCACTCAGGAGAGCAGCTCATAGATCCCATCTTGAGTCCCAGCTACTACCTTCTCCTTTCTCCCTGGCTCCAAACTTGGCCACTGCTATTTAACATATCTATGAAACCAGTTAAAGGTTATAGATATGTTAAATAACCATTCCTCCGGAGGTTAGCTCCAAAACTGTTGCTATGCAAAATAGCTCTCAATGGCCTGGCTCCATTCTTTCTTCCCCCTGTGGGGGGGGGGGTGAGGACATCTTATATGTCTCTCCAATATTCCTATACACTTTGAATTCTGGACACTTTTCTAAATCTTTTTGGGGGGCCCCCCTGTCTGCACCCTGTATCA
>NW_026521587.1:0-5292 GCF_021234435.1 Artibeus jamaicensis | reverse complement strand
GTTGCTTTCATTGCTTCAAGAAAGAAGTGGTGGTGAACTAAATTTGCATTTCTTTTTCAATATGCAGGAAGCAGAGAAAGGTGTGAAATTCCTAACATTGCCACCAGTGTTACATCTACAGCTGATGAGATTTATGTATGACCCTCAAACGGACCAAAATATCAAGATCAATGATAGGTAATCTAGAGTGGGGTGTGGAAGTTGAGATTTAGTCATCACGTGAATTTTTAGTGGGTTAATCTTAGTGCTTTGTTTAGTTTTTATAAATACACACACACACACACATACACACACATTACCATGTCATTAAAATGTGTGTGGAGCCAGTCATTTAAAAATAATGTAGCCCAGGAAATCTGTAGAAATCACAGGGTAGGAGTTCTTTTTTACATGTGTTCCTTCTCCTATTTGATTTTTCCACATTTCTTAAACATGCAGAACATCCTTAGTGGTCTCAGTTGTGCACTATCAGAATCATCCATTAACACACACTTGGAATTATTTACATCCCAGAAAAGTCACAGTGTACATTTCTCTCCAGATTGTTGTGTTGTAGCCTTGAATTTAAAATTCTATTCAGTATCTCAGTGCTTTATAAGCATTATTCTGCTATCTAGCTTCAAATTTTGTATTGGCATAAAAACATAATTTATGGTAACCAATAGGAGCTGCCTCAGACATAGTTCATCTGGCCTCCCAAGTCAGATGCATTCTTCCCTTTCCAGGTAGTGGTGAACCAGTAAATTAGAAAGTCTAGGAACAAAGAAAGCCTAAAGATGAAATATTTCATGTGTAAGTGGAACCTGGATTTTTTTTAACATGTTTTTTTTTTAAAATAGGTTTGAGTTTCCCGAACAGTTACCGCTTGATGAATTTTTGCAAAAAACAGATCCGAAGGACCCTGCAAATTATATTCTTCATGCCGTCCTTGTTCACAGTGGAGATAATCATGGTGGACATTATGTGGTTTATCTAAACCCCAAAGGGGATGGCAAAGTAAGTGCTGGGCAGGGGGTGGACTAGGATGTGATGCTCCCAACTAGGGGATTTACAGAGATGCTCAGCCTCAGCATTTTCCTGTATCTGGGTAAAGGCCTAGTTAGCACAGGATTACTTGCTAGCCTCTGATTTGCCTGTATGTTCCTGTATGCATTAATTGCTAAGACTTTAAAGGTGAACGATAATTTAGTGATTATACTTTCTGTATCTCTCTGTTGGTATGGAATGTTGGGCCCCACAGAATCCCTTCACATCTAATATGAGGCACTTATTTTCCACTTAGAAATAGCAGAGTAATAATCTGTGGCTGGGTCAGGGTAGGCAGCATCAGTTGAGTGATAGTCTACATGGGCCCTTGTCCACATGGTAATGCTCCATCTCTTCCTGTTTTATGTGGGTCTCACCACAGTATTCACCAAGGGGGCAGATGAGGTTCTCTGGGCCTGTGTCCGGGAGCATAGGGCCATTGAGGAGCACAGCAAAGATGGAGCCTGCCTAGCTCTTGCTAAGAGAACCCCTGCAGCAGCAGACTTGCATGAAACTTTTACTGTGAGGTTGAGTTCCAAAATGTCTCAATCCATAGGGAAGAGATTAAAGAATAACTACATATGAGTTCTGACTCCTTTTTAAAGTCAGGCCCTTACTTGCTGTGATAATATGTCATAAGATGGAATAAACTGTCCCATTTAATTGTATTAATCACACCAGAAACATTTGAACTTTTCTAGCTGAGTTATGTGCCTTCCGTATTGCTTTTTTGATTTGGTAAAAGGTTGTAGTATCCGTAGATTGAATCTTAAGTATCAAACAGGCTGAGTAGACTGTAGAAATGGCCAGTGGTTGAATATGAGCAGTTCCCCAGAACAGGGACGGAGGATGGCAGAGGGACTATTGAGTTTTCTCAGAGGGATGCCTGAAACAGAGTCTGGTGCATGACCGCACTAGACAATCTGTTCCAGGAAAACTCTGCCTGAGAGTTTGTGTGCTTTTCCAAGCCCTTTCTCTCAATGATGTCTCGTTGTCCCCTGTCCAGTGGTGTAAATTTGACGACGATGTGGTGTCCAGGTGTACGAAAGAAGAAGCAATCGAGCACAATTACGGGGGCCATGATGACGACCTCTCTGTGCGGCACTGCACCAACGCGTACATGTTGGTTTATATCAGGGAATCCAAGCTGAGTGAGTAGGGGTGTCTGTTGTGTTCCACACTGTTGTGAGCTCTGTAGTTGTACCATGAATCACTGTTGTATCATTTTAGGCCACATTACAGTGGACCTAAGGTGTGTCTCCTATGCAACACATTTTCTTCTTATATTGCCTTAGTTACACCATCTAGAAGCAGGATGGGTTGGGCTCGTGGGCTGCGGTGTGGACTCATGGCACTAAGTAATTTCACTTTACTAAATTGCTATAGTAATGAGGATGTAAAATTGGAGGCTTTTAAGAAGGGGAAAGTAGAACCTACCAGAAGTGAACAAAGGTGCATTTGTCCTGCAGGTGAGGTGTTACAAGCTGTCACCGACCATGATATTCCTCAGCAGCTGGTGGAACGATTACAAGAAGAGAAAAGGATCGAGGCCCAGAAGCGAAAGGAGCGGCAGGAAGCCCATCTGTACATGCAAGTGCAGGTCAGCCTCAGTCTCCTGCGACCCTGTGGTGGTTGAGGCTACAGGGAGCCCCGCTGTGAGCCACACTGCTTCGGGTGCTAGCACGAGTATAGCCTTATTGCTGAGGGATCAGGGATTGCTCTGGGCAGCCCCTTGAGCATTTTTAACTGAGTGACTGCACAGGCCAGTTTCCTGACCACTTGGAATATACACTTCAGTTCAGGGTAAGGACTGAGATGTGAGAAATACTCAGGCCACCACAGGAGAGCATTTACCAAAAGTACAGAGGGGTTTAGAGGGGCGAAGGCCTCAATGAAAGGGTGCATGAGAAGGAAGAGTTAGCATGCAGAGGCGGAGCACAGTCCCAATGGGGTGTGTGCAGGTGGCACACCAGGCTGTGGAAAAGCCTGACATCCAGATGGAGAAGGCAGGAGAACTCCAACAGGGTGGTGAATTTCCGGATGGTCTTGGTTCATGACTCTGTTGAGATATTAGGAAACAAAGAAGCATCGTTTTAACAAGTTAGAACCAGGGAAAAGGCACCTCGTGCATCCTATCTTTATAGTATTTGGTGATCAGCACACAGATGGATTTCTAGCTAATGCTTATAAATGGGTTAAGAGTGGTTGCATGAATGTGGAGGTTTTTGTCTTCTTTAAATATATAGCTTGATTTAGGTAGTTGTTTTGAAACTTTTCTCCTTGGGTCTTATGAAGAAGGTTCCTGGAAGCAAGACTAGCTGTTTCTAGCATTTTACTATTTTAACTTTCTCTTGATGATTGCTGTGTTATTTTTTATTTTGAATGTCAATTGTTCTGTATTTGTGCATGTTTTCAGATAGTCACAGAGGACCAGTTTTGTGGCCACCAAGGCAATGATATGTATGATGAAGAAAAAGTGAAATATACTGTGTTCAAAGTATTGAAAAATTCTTCACTTGCTGAATTTGTCCAGAACCTCTCCCAGACCATGGTGAGTGCCAGTGTCTCTGCTGATGGTTGCATTTGATTTCCAATTTCCTCCCTTGTTCTTTATAACTGGACAAGACGGTACCTTTTGGGGTAGGTGTTGTGTTTAGTCACTGCCTGAAAGTGAGGTAAGCATTTGGAGCTCATTCCTTTCTCAGTTGTGCCTGTGTCTGCCCTGTCCCCTAACGTTCAACTGAATATGCAGTGAAGGAAGTTCAGTGTGAGTCTTCTCTTTAGTAACTGCTCCCCCCTCCACTTTTTTAAAAATAAAACGGGCACTTGAGTCTTCAGATTCTGAAGTCAGTTCACTGTTGCCTAATCAGCAGTCATAAGTGTAATAATATTTTTTTTTGTGTAATTACAGGATGACTACTACAAAACAGGATTAAAAAATAGTTTTGTTTTAATTAAATTTAAACCCCCCCTCCAGGGATTTCCACAAGATCAGATTCGATTATGGCCAATGCAAGCCAGGAGTAATGGAACCAAACGACCAGCAATGTTAGATAATGAGGCAGATGGCAATAAAACGGTAAGTGTTATTGACAGCGGTACATGCAGTGTACTCTGCTGTTGACATGGCAGCCCGTGTTCCTTTTTGTTTAGTTAGATAGGTGTTCTTCAGTATAAGAGTGTAGATTTTTACTCGTTAGTTCACCATGCAAATTTTCTAAAATTGACGTCTCTTTTGGAACTAGATGATTGAACTCAGTGATAATGAAAACCCTTGGACAATATTCCTGGAAACCGTTGATCCAGAACTGGCTGCTACTGGAGCAACATTACCCAAGTTTGATAAAGATCGTAAGTGCCCACCAAACACCCGACCACCTTCAGAGCAGAAGAGGGGGATTCCTGGGCCATCATTCTACTCACTCAGTGTTGAGCATTATTCCCTTGCAAAGCAATCTCCCTGTTTTCAAAATTGCTTGTTAAACCCCTGTCATGGCCTAGGCTTCTTGATGAAGTAAAGTAGGAGTGACCATGGGTTTTAGTGTCTTGGGAAAAGAGGACAAGTTAGCCTTTTTGAGCCATCATGTTTCATCTTGGTTCTCATGGTTTGCCGATCATATTGGTCTGTTATATATCGAACACATTACATAGAGCAAGGGTTGCAAACATCTTCTGTCCAAGGCCAGATAGTAAATGCAGTTGACTCTTCAATAACATGGGGTTGAACTGCAGGGGGTTGCTTATACATGGATTTTTAAAAATTAGTACTGTATTATGATTTTCTCAATAATCATTTCTCTGGCTTTATTGGAGAAATGTAGTATAAGATATATATAATATACACAATATATATGGGAATCAATTATGGTATCCATCAGATTTCTGATCAACAGTCAACCATTACATTTTGGGGGACTCAAAATTACATACAGGTTTTCAACTCCTGAGAGAGTTTCCCTCATCCACAATTTGTTAAGAAGCATCTGTATATCATTCAGTTTGGGCCATGTTGGATGAAAGTAGCCACTCGGGATGTGTAAAGGGGTGAGCCCAGGCTGGTTGCGCAGTGGTTGACTTTCAGAGTGTAAACTGAGTTATTGGTGGTTTGATTCTTGTTCAGAGCATATGCCTGGGTGGGGGGCGTGTGCAAGAAGCAGGTTGATGTTTCTCTCTTTCTCCTTCCCTTCCACTATGACCAAAAGAAACCATAATAAAATCTTAAAAAAAAAATTAAATGAAGATAGGTCAAAGTTTATACTAAATTTT
>NW_026521586.1:0-1628 GCF_021234435.1 Artibeus jamaicensis | reverse complement strand
GGTATTATCTGCCAAGGTGACTTTTCATTTGACCTGTTGGGTTTGCAGGACCCCTAGGCATCCAAGGGGAGGATTGTGAGATGCAGGTAAGGATGGAAGCCTCAGAGGTAATGTGAGAAGAGACGTAAGACAGAACCATGTGGGGCATCAGCAGGACAGGGTGTCATGGCGGAGCACACAGCTGGTGGCTGGGAACTGCTGCTGTACAGCTAGACAGCAGAGTGAGGATCAGGCGCTGCAGAGAGGCCAGGCAGGTAGGCAAGGGGGAAGTGTCTGGTGGATGTTGGGTTTAGCAACAGGAAGTCACTGGTCCAAGCGGGCAGAGCAGGGCAGGGGGTCAGGTGTGGGCCTGGGTGTGGGTCCCAGAGTGAGTGGCAGGTAAGGATGTAGCAAGAGATGACAGGAGGTTCAGCCCCCCCCCCGGCTGGAGTTCAGAGAGACACGGACAAAGGGATGTAGAAGCTTGAGCTGGTCAGTAAATTGTGGTTTTTAAGGGGTCAGAAGAGCATGGGCCCTGAGAAGAAAGGGCTGGGCATAATTCACTCACCTGGGGCTAACTGAGCATCTACTCTGCAGACACGGGTCTGAGAGCCAACCTGGCCTTGCATGGGCACAGGAGGACAGGGAAGGACAAGTGGCTACTGCATCAGTCCCTTCATACCCCCCTGACAGGGCTTGCATTGGGGGAACCCTGGTAGGACAGACATGGGCAGGTAAATGTCTCTTAATACACATTTATTTTGCCGAGGTTCCCAGGCGACGGTAGCGGAAGAGTTCGTGCCCGCACACGGGGCATGTATGCTTCACATCCATGAATCTGTCCATGTAGAAAGGGAGGAGACAGCAACCCAGGACACACCTGCAGCCTCGGGAGCAGTGGGCCATGGGCTGGGGTCCAGGCCGGGGGGCTCTGGGCTCACCCCAGGGCCAAGTCAAGGCTGCACACCCCCATCCTTGGTCCTGCCCAGCCCCCTCTGCTGGGCCTCCTCCCCACCCTGGAGGCCCTCCCCAGCCAATGGTCAGGGCCCCCACTTACCCAAACATAAAGAGGCCTGTACACAGCAGCCAGGAGAGGGCCCCTGGGACTGGGGTGGTCACTGTGAGGATGTGGTTCCCGCAGTAGGGACAAGAGCGCTGCATCGGCAAGGCAGATGCCATCTTAGGTACACTGCTGAGTCCAGCTTGGGGGGCTAAAAGGGGAAAGCTCAGACCTTGTGCCTGCTCCTCCTGCTCCCCAGTGTCTACTGCTGGGCAGCCCCTGCATGGCCTATACCCCTCTGCAGGGGTCCTAGGCTCCCCTGAGCAGCTCAGGCTGTCCTAATGAGCCCCCATGTCTTCCTGCAGCTCCTTCCCTACCAACCACCAGCCATCAGGGCCCAGGGGTTTGCCTCAGTCAAGACGCCTTGCCTTCGGTGGCCAAGAGACACAAAAAGTTGGGGAGCAGCTCTGGGTGTGAACTCAAACTTCAGTGTGTTCCCCAGGACATCCTGCCCATACATCCCTTTTAGGATTTTGTTTAACTGAGCCAGAGCTGGTTTCTAACCTGGCAGTTCAAAAGCTCTGACAGCCTTGGTAAAACAGTTGCATTAAAAACAAAAACAAAATACCCCACCACTACCAACAAAACC